>NC_056746.1:1018985710-1019043210 GCF_019279795.1 Protopterus annectens | reverse complement strand
AGAACTGTAAGATACAATCTTTATGGCCTTAACCAGGTAATTTAATTTCAGACTATTTTTCAAAGTTAGCTGAACTGAGATTAATCTCTTCTCTTCAAGTATCCTCTGTTACAATTTATTCATTTCAACAGTTACAATACAGTTTGACATACAGGTTTATTTCTTTTCTGTCCAGCAGGACCCACTGCATTTTTAACACAAGCAGCTTTACAAATACATTTTCAACACAAGCACCTGTACAAATCAGTTTGACATACAACTGACATACAATTCTTTACAAAACTCCAGCTAGCTATGCCAGCATATGTCACACATCCACTGCCCTACCTCTGCTGGCATAGCTGGCAATACCGCACATTGTCACAAAGTGTAAGGAAATGCAAAATTGCAGTGCAAGAATACATCTGTGCAACAGTACACTCTCATACATGTGCAATCATGCAGAATATATGACTGTCACTGTCCAATATACAGGAAATAAACAATCATAGGAGTATGGGCATGTGCAAGGCAGCAAAAGCAGTTTGTTTCCCACATTATAGACAGCAGTCCATAGTAGTACATTTATACACAAATGAACAGATGTAGCAGCAGCACCAATGTTTTTTGATGCAGTGAAGTGGACACAGCTACAGTAACATCATTGTACAATGAAGCAGAAACACAAAATAGTGTCCACCAATCCCAGTGTCACAGCCCTCTGTATATAAGTACCACATGAGTTCAGCAGCCACCAACAGACATACAGTCACTCACAACAGCCAAACTGGAATATCCTGAGATCTTCAGAATAAATAAAACAGACAAATAGAAAGTACCCATTACAAGCTACAAAAAAATAGTACTAAATGCAGCATTGTATATTGCCCATCGCACATACTTACTGTACCACCTGGATGTCACACACTATGTAGCAGTTGATGGAATCATAGCTCTTTCTTTTGATGGAACACTGACCTTGGAAAAGGAGTGAGGCCTATATGACACATGAATGCAATTTATATCTAACAACAATTAAAGGAGGCAGGCAGTTTCATAGAAGCTTGCATTGTCATAGCTGTCTCTCCTCCCTGTTATATTGAGAAAAAAGGCATTCTCATCTTCACATGGATAAAATATATTGAGGAACATTCTCAGTATTCTACAAGCTGACACCTGCAACATCTCAAGGGTTTCTCCAGTTTTATTTTTCCTGAGAAGTCCCTGTATTCAATATAGTAAGGATGTCCAAGCATTCCTCCAGTTTCAGTATGTGAGCCACACATGCCTACAATACCTTTATAATGGCTCTGTCAATACACAGCCATTCAAACACCTGCACATTTCTGTCTCAGTTGCTGTGAGGGTATCTTGCCTGTAGTGCGTTATATTGCTCATATAGTGTTGTGAAACTCGTAGACTGCAGCTTGCGGTATACAAAATGCCATATTGCATATGTCACTGCTGTAGCCAACATTATGTTTGGACTGCCTCAATTTGTTGTGTGCTCATTGCCTTTATATTCAGATGCAAACTCCTGCACAATTTTGCACCTGTTGACAATGAATCTGTACATCTTTTTCTCCACCCTTACTTGCATATTATGTACCCATTAGATCATGCTTCTTAATTTGCAAGTCATTATACTGTAATTTGCATATCCTTGTTTTCCCGCCTTCCTCGACTAGTTTAGACCAGTTTACAGGCATTGCTGTATTCTGGGCTGTGGATTTAAGTATCTTTGCTTTTTTTTCACTTGAAATAGCTTCTGTAGCTTACCTTGAACTAGCCTGAACTGTTTTTTAACTAATTGCTGCATTATTTTAAAATCTGCACTTAAAGTTACATTTTAGTTGAATTTGATTGAAAGTTTGCTTGTTTGTTTAATTTAACTGTGGAGGCTGCCCACTAAAGTGTGCTAGCCTGTGTAACTAATTTATCACTGTTTCTGCATTTTCTGTGTGTTTCTACCAAAGAAACAACAAAACAAAAAAATAATCCTTGTTTTCCCGCCTTCCTCGACTAGTTTAGACCAGTTTACAGGCATTGCTGTATTCTGGACTGTGGTGTAGTTCCTGTGTTGTCCATTACCTTACTTGGATAGAAGGAAGTTTCTTTGCTCACCAGTGGGAGTGGGGAGCCTTGAGCAGCCTACCAGTCCTTGGGGGAAGTGACCTCAGCACAAGAAGGTGTAGTAATTGGTTGTTTGGGACCATTTCCAGCTCTTTTGTAGTTCACTGTTTAAAATCCACATTTGCACAGCTTTGCGCGGTCGTACACATAGCGCAGCACTGGTTAAACAAGGTTAAACTTTTTCTGGCTCCGCCAAGTCTGTTCTTCAAATTTTCCCTTAAGGAAGCTCTACTCTTAGTATAACCAGACTACTCACTGTATTATAAGCCTAGCACTTGTTCTCAATACTTCTCTACTAAGTAAGCACTCTCGTACTAAGTAAAGCACTACATCTACTTACCACCCCTGTGAATACCCACTTCCCTTAAAGGTATACCACTCACTTATACTGTTCTAGCATGTCGAGTGGTAGATTATTGGCATCATCTCCAGTTCAGCTGGTCAATCTGGGCATCTTGAGACAATGCTACAATTGTCTCATGTACACAGACAACCCTCTCCTCCTCCCAACAAACAGAAATACATGTGAGAGATGCAACTATATAGCCAAACTGGAGGCTGAACTCTCTCAACTCAGGGCTGGCATGACCAGACAGGAGGAGATGGCAACCACACACACAACAATCCCAGTCCCACATAGACCTACCACAACTGCAAACCAAACACATAAAAACACAAAGACATACTCGGAGGCTCTAATAAAAAACTTACCAAAACAACAGAGGCTCCCAAAGCAGACATCCAAAAATCCACCACCTCAAAACAAAACACATGCAACACATACTTCAATAAATCAGTGTTTCGACCAATCGCAGCCCTTAAGGCCAAACACCTTGCCTGATACACTAGTAATAGGTGACTCCATAGTCAGACACACTGATGTCCCACTGACCAGGCTGAACAAGGAGAAGGTGACTGTGAGCTGTCTATCGGGAGCTAGGATCCGCCACATAACACACACACTCAGGTCACTCCAAAGCAAGTACAAATATGACACCGTCATAGTCCATGCTGGTGTGAATGACCTGAGATGTACCTCCCTGGACTACATGAAAAGAGACATAGAGGAGCTCTCCGATTATGTAGCCCAGGCTGGTATGACCCTGACCCTGAGCAGCATCTTGCCCTCACCTTACACCTGTCAAGATTTATTGCAAAGGTTCTAAAAGATGCTAAAATGGAACTTTAAAAAGATGATTATTTTAAAAGGTTGTATTAAACTACCAAAATGAGTAAATATTGCGGTTTTTATTGTTAAAAAGGGTACATATAGGAGACCCATTGTTTGGAACATTTACATATTCTTTAACTTATTAAGGTATATGTATAAATGAAATTTATTTAAATAAAGATTTTAAAAAAACGCTAGAAATTAAACTTTAGGATAAAGAATAGAAGGTTTGGAAGGTTAGTGTTTCAAAGAAAATTATTTGCTTTTATAACTCTGGTTGCTGACAGAAATACAAGTATTAACTAAACAACAAACCAACCAAACACATCCTCATTGAACGATTTCAGCCAGAGCTGCATTCTTAATCTTATAATTTTTCAGGAATAGGAAACAATAAATTTTTACTACTTTTCCGTTTTTTTAACAACAAGCTTTTACAGTTAGCATTAAAGCAACTTTAAGCCTTTTTTTAACAAGAGTGAAAACAAGACAAGTGACAAGAAGACTCCATTAAACAGTTTTGCTTAAAGTTAGTAACCACAATGGCTCTATTGGCCACAATTGTGTTGGAAACGATTCAGTTGGTCATTGGTCAGGTGACAGGGTGACACTGGGGTTGATGGTGAAATAAAGTGACTGACATTAATGTTGGTGAAACTGTTGGGAACATTATTATGACACTTTCAACAGGAGAGGGCTTTTTTTTAAAAAGTTCAAAAAAAGCAGAAAAGAATGCTGACTGGACCAGGAGCACTCTTTTCTGGGTTCCCAGAGGGAGAGAAGAGAAATTAAAAACAGACAAAGACCAAAGACAAAAAAAATTTAATTAAATAAAAATAAATACTGAACTCTGTATATTTACAAGGAACTACAAGTTAGTTAGACTTGGCCTTAATTTTGTGTTCACAGTTAGAGCAGATTATGGAATACTGTTTTAGATATAAAGAAATTTTCTAGGAAAATACAGTTCTTTTAGTGAAACCTTCCATTTATAATCCACCTTGATGCCACCTTGGGACCCTTGTGTCCAGACAGGAATCATTTATCAAGGACTCACAGGTCTCCACTATTTGCAGGTTTCTTTGGTGGGAGTTTTTTTCTAAAACCATTAATGACACGTTTGACATTTTAGTATACCTTAGGTTTGTTGATGATTTGTTTTAGGATGGTTTTTGGGAATTTTGGCTTGAGTTTTTTTTTTGGATGTCTTGATTTTTTGGGACTTATTAGAAAACAAATTTAACAGAAAACAAACATGAAGGGTGTTTCATTCTGTAATCTGTAACAATTTTAAAATTTTTATATAATTAAAGTGTTATTTAAGGTAGGGTTTTTTTGTAACAAAGTATTCTGATGAAGTCTTCATTTGAGTTTCCAGTTCCTGACCTGTGTTTTGCATCAACAGTTTGTTTCCTGGCTGGTGAATTTTACACCTGTCACCACTGGGCTTCCGGATATTGTCTAAGGCTCTTGCCACCCCCATAGTGCCTTTTTTAGGCAAGGCTCAAAAGACAAACCCTCCTCCTTAGAAAACAAAAATGGAAAAAAACTAAGGGTAATGCTGCTCAATGCCAGAAGTCTAAATCTCAAAATGCAGGCACTTGATGCACTCCTCAGCATGGAGAACATCGACGTCTGTGCAGTAACTGAAACCTGGTTCAATGCTCCTGAGAGCACCCCAGCACTACCAGGCTATACCTCGTATCATGCTTTTTGGCCCCAAAACCCAGGCCGAACCACAATGGGAGGGGGAGTGCCCATATTCAGGTTAGTAGCAACACATGAAGCATCAGAGACCATACAGGTGCAACTAACCATAGGCAAAACTGCTATACAACTGGTAGCATGTTACAGACCACCCTCCCAATCTCAAGAACCCCACTCAGCCTTCCTGAAGACATTGGAGGATATGAATGTATCACAAAATACCATCATACTGGGAGACTTCAACTACCCAAACATAGATTGGGTATATTATTCTAGCCCTAATACCCTAGCCCAAAGGTTCCTGGAATTCATAAATTCAAATGCACTGGAACAACTAGTCACCTCTCCCACTAGGGGAGATAATATACTAGACCTGATCATCACAAACATGGGGACAAAATGCTCCACACCGGTATACCCCTCACTAGTGAGATCTGACCACAAACTAATCACCCTGGATATCCATATCCCACCCCCACCCCAGCACAAAAGACCACAGTGTAAAACTTCTCAAAAGCAGACTTCACTCTTCTTAAGACTGAGATGGTATCCTTTAAGCCCACTGTGCCAGTGGATACCACATCCCACAATGCCGAATCCTTCACAAATGCTTTCTATGGACATCTCCAAGAATGCATGGATCATGCAATCCCAAACAAATCCAAGTCCCTCTCCACCAAATGTAAGCATCCTGTCTGGTGGACCTCAGCCATAAACAAATTGTATAACAAAAGAAGGAAGCTACTGCACGGCAGAGTGAAATCCCATGAAGGGAAGACATCTCTGATCAACATTAGCAGAAAACTACGTTCTCTCATAAAAACATCCAAGGCAAACTTTGAGAGAAAAATCACTAAGGACACTAAAGATAACCACAAAGCCTTCTTCAGCTATGTTAGAAACCTGGGCGGAAACCCTCAGATATGCTCAGAGTTGGTTCACAAGAACAAAAAATACACTGAACCCACAGATATTGCTAACATTCTGGCTGACAGGTTCAGTGCAAATTTCTTGCCTCCTTCACCCCCAAAAGAAGAAATACTTATCCCAGCTGAATGTAATCTCCTTGTCATCTCAGATGTCCAAGTGAGAACCACCCTAAACAAAGCAAAAAACACAGCATCAATGGGACCTGACGGTATCCCGGGGTGCGTGTTACGTGAACTCCAAGAGGAGCTAAACCCACACATAAAAATGCTATTTAACCTTAGCCTTACTTCGGGACATGTACCTGAACACTGGCGTACAGCAACAGTGGTCCCACTCCACAAGGGGGGTGCCTCTACACACCCTGGAAACTACCGCCCCATAAGCTTGACTAGCCTGGTCTGCAAAGCTATGTTAAGAATCATTATGGAACTCATAAACGGAGACATAGGGGACCTACAGACGCTTGACCCCACCCAGTTCGGCTTTGTAAAGGGCAGATCCTGCCTTTTAAACCTGGTTGACTTTTTCAAAACAGTCACTAGAGCCATTGATGAGGGCAAAGCAGTCCATACAGCATACCTGGACTTGGCTAAGGCCTTCGACACAATACCCCACTCAGGCATCATAGATAAGCTAAACAGCTTAAAAGTAAACCCTTATATCACTAGATGGGTTGCAAACTGGCTAAAGGACAGAACCCATAAAGTTAAAATCGTTAGAGCAATGTCAGACTCAAAGCCAGTCACAAGTGGTGTCCCACAGGGATCTGTCCTGGGACCCCTCTTGTTCGGCATTTATTTCTCAGATGTTAAAGCAAACATGGGAGGGCTGTGGCTGACAAAGTTCGCAGATGACTGCAAACTAGGTGCCATAGTCGATACACCAGCAGATACACACATCCTACAAAAAGGCCTCACTGAAACGGACAACTGGTGCCGTAGTCACGGCCTTAAACTAAATGCCAAAAAATGTATAGTCATCCCTTTGGAAAAAACAAAGTACCCACAAATTATCGCATAGACAGCAACCCACTGAGTACGGAAAAAGTAATCAGAGACCTAGGGACCCAAGTAGACAGCGACCTCTCATTTGACACCCACGTTGCCAAAGTGGTTAGAAAATCATTCTACCTTGCACACCTCATCATGAAGGGATTCACATCCACATCCAAGGATGTCATTGTACCCCTATATTCCTCCCTCATCAGACCCATGATTGAGTACAATGCCCCATTTGGTATGTACCTCACCCGGCACTTGCAACAGCTGGAGAGACCACAAAAGTACCTCACCAAAAGGATCAAGGGTCTCCAACATATGTCTTATTCTGCCAGACTAAAGAAACTTCAGCTCTATTCAGTAACATACCACCTGCTCAGAGGTGATCTCTGCCTAACGTACAAGGCCATGTCCAATCAGGATCTGATGGACATGCTGCACCTCAAAAAATCCAAATCCATCAGGACCATGAGAGCTAAAGACTTAAACCTCGGCACAAGTATGAATAGGACATGCTGGAGGGATAGATTCATAACCCAGAGGCTTCCCATGCTTTGGAACAGGATCCCAGTTCGTATTAGGCAGAGCCCCTCACTGACTCTCTTCAAGAGAAATCTTGATGAGTGGATGGGAGATCGTAAGTTTACCCCGGGGGTCACATCTGTGTCACTGCTAGACAGGGGCACAGTAAACTAATTCTACTATATAAGGGGACCTTCACTGTGTCACTACTAGACAGAGGCACAGTATTCTAGATTTATTCTGTACATTTTTGTACCATTTCATGGGGTGGCAAAAGCCACATCACTATGGCTAGGCTTACAAATACCCCAGGGCAGATAGCCTAGTACTATACTATGAAACTATGAAACTATTTTATGTCTTGTCCTATTGTTCCACATTACCATATTGTTCTCAAAATCATTATCTAGGTATGATTTTTCACTTTTTGTGCAAAAATGTGCTGACAATGAATAAATGAATGAGACAGTTAATTAATTAATCATCATTTTCAGGGCAGCATCAACCCAATTTGTCTCATTTCTACATGGGGTTGATATTGTGTCAGTAGTCAACACATCTCTTGTTTCAGAACCACTCTCCTTCCTTCTGCAACAGTCTGTCGAAGGTCTTCTCTCACTAATCCATCTATCTCTTGACTGTAGGCTGAATCCTTGTCTCCTCTTGCCTTCTTTTTGTATCTCCTAAGTCTTCTTTACAAAAATAAGTAACCAAGCAACAGTGAAAGTATGCATACCTTATAATTTATGATAAGCATTATAAATCTTTAAACAAAATTTAATCAGTGGTGCAGATAAACACATACTCCAAACAGAGAGAATTTTCTAAGCTTCTAAACCCCCATTTTGTTGTTGAAATTTCAGGTGTTTAGCAAAAAGGCTTCCAATGCTGTTTTTTTAACTTGTTCACCATTATTTCTTTTGTACCTCTTGGCAGGGAGCAGGGTGTTGAAGAGGTGCAAAAATACACTATGCGGATTAACAATTTCCTGTTAAGCACTTGCATTCTTTGATGAAAAAATTGCAGTTTATTGGCTACAGGGCACTCTGGTGGTTGCACATCTCACTCCTAGCTGACAGGTGTCTCCTGCCTGTGACACCATGTCATTAGTCAATGAATCAAAGTTTTATCAATGTTAACGTTTTATAAGTCTCAATGCTTTATCAATGTTAATGCTTTATCAGTGTCAATGTTTTATCAATGTCAACGCTTCATCCTGATACTCAAATGCTGTATGAGGTCATGAGTGGAATTTGCTAAACAGAATACCTGAAAAGAACAATCAAGTGTGTATCGGTTGTGCATTATTATCCTTGTCGGTGTCAAACAGGGAGAATTTATTTAAGTCTTTCACTCTAATTTGAAAAATGGCCATGTTTAAAAAGCCTTAGCTCCTTTAAATGTAGTTGGAATGTTCTTAATTTCTTCCACATAGCGATGACACTGTCGCATACTTATTGTAAAGTCCAGTGAATTATGTCTGTTTTGTGCACAAAGGAATTGCCAGTTATGAAGATGTCTTGGGGGTTTCCTGCCCACAACTATCCTGTGGTGATTATAGATGTTTTATTTACTGTGGTCAGTTGGTGGTATTCAAAATGTGTTTTAAGGTTCTGCTTTTGTTGAACTTATGGCTTCATTGGGTGTAGTTAGGACTTTTAGGGAGCAGCTTTCAGAAGATTTATAAATGTTGTCTGTATTCTCAAAGGCTGGACTTGCTATTGAGAGTATAGCCTCATAATTCTGGACATACATACCTCATGGTATTTTAGGTCATGCCAGAAATGGGTATATTTTCTACAAGCATGAGTCATACCTGCCATTGTCTGTGATAGCCAACATATTAAAGATTCTGTGCAAAGGTCTTTTTTCCACTTCTGTTTACAATAATTACATTATTTTCCTGTAAAGTAGGCTTTCCATTTCTAAAATGCATTGCTTTTACTATAGTTATTTCAGTAGAGCTATACTTATTAAAACACCTGCATGTACATGTTGACAAGTCTCTTCCTGAATCTATGTTATCAGACGGCATCTTTTGATGACATCATAAGGGTGGCAAAAAGTGTGTACTTCAATACCTTAAGGTACTAAATAGACCAACTCAAAGCTCTGTCACTAAATTGAAGGCTATCCCACAGACTGCCAAGAGGTGACCTCTGCCTGGCATGCAAGGCATCCTATGACCCATTACTGATGGATTTACTGCACATCTGTAAGTCAAATGACATTATAAATACTCAGTGTAGGGCTTACCTCTTCTGTGTCATCAACAGAATGGTTTGGAGGGACAGAAATATCCTGCAGGGGATACAGCTGTTGTGGATCAGATTCCCCATCCACATAAAATAATGTTCGTCCCTGCCCATATTCAAGCACAACTTAGATCTATGGATAGGAAACAGAAATTTTGCCTCAGGACTGTCCCTGTACTACTAATGGACAGAGGCAGCTTCTAGATGCTTTATTTCATGCATAGGTCCCCTCAAATTATCTACTGTATGATCACTGTTAATCTCATTAAGATTAATATATAATTATCACACATGGGATGGGTAAGACAAATCTATATGCAAATGGGATAGGTTATTTTGAGCAAAGAAAGGGGAAACTGGCTAGGCTTAAAAAGGCCCATAAGGGCAGCTAGCCTAGTACTTACCTATGAACCCATGAACCTATGACAGGAATAGGTACTGAGATTCAGTAACATTCTATGTTAATGAATCTCTTTATCTATTCTGATCATAACATAAACTTACCCAAAGACTTGATAATCTTGCTGATTCTAACCAATGATCTCCAGTACAGTAGCTCCACCTGTATGAAAAGACTATTATTGCCAACAGAAGAGCAGGTCTGAAGTACAGCTGAAGCTATATGGCCATGAGGATGTCCAGCACGTGATGCTAATCTACCAAATCAAGCAGGGCTAGCATTACAATCCTGGTGTAAAATTTGCACCTACCTATCCATCCAATCATCAAGACTAATCATAAAGGCAGTCAAAGTAGCACTTTGTTTGGCCTGTAGTGCCAACTTTTTCCTTAGGTTAGGACTACACAGAGTTAAGAACTATTCTTCCAGTGACAGAGAGGTTGGCATGCATGCTAGCACAGTGTCATACTTTCTTGTTGCTTTTTTGGGATTAGCCTTATTTATTCTCGTCAAATATATGTTTCATTGCTACAGAGCTCCCTGTTAGATGGTGATACATCCCTCTTCCTCAGAGAAAAAAACTCACATGCATTGCATTCCTCACCATAGTCTACAGTAGTACTAATGGCACTGTGAGAAACATATTAACAATATAAAAACAGGCAAGCGTTAAAACCACACAGCAAGTACTTGGAAGTTCTGTATCATTAATAACATGGACTTGTACTAACAGCTGCACAATATAAACAGCGCCAAGTGTGCAGAAAACAGAAAAAAAGAAAAACAAATCAGGAATAAAATACAGGCTCAGCATTTAGGGCATAGAGAAAACTACATGCACTGTATCAGAGCACTATTGCAGACAACTTACATCAGCATGTCAATCGTGTTATTAAAAGAAAAATGTCAGAGTTCTGAATATTAAGCATATATTGCTTTGAACTCTGACCAGGAAGTAATGGGCCCATACTTGAGCCTTTTTATCTTTTTAAACCATGTCAATGTACTTACCAACAGTAGCAGAAATAACCACTATTTTTCATAGTGATTTACACAGCATGTCATGATACTTGCAATATGACACTAAGTGTAAATTTGTACTTTTTTAAATGTTTCAATATTTCCTGTTGATAAGTTACTGGAAGTTCTTGTTATATTAATCAATATTTCTTGTAAATAAGTTACTGGATGTTCCTGTTATATTTTATTCTGAACATTAACTAATGCTTGCATAATAAGGCCTAGAGAAATTCCAGTCGCAAGAGTTGTCAACCTAGCTTAAAAAAATCAGGCTCTCAAGAATGGTTGCTCATCATAAAAAGTTTAAATAATGTGCAGCAAATTATTGTGCATTAGGTTTTTAATGCTCTCAGGGGACAGGACAATAGGAAAAGGTGATTTGAGGATAGTTATACCTGAGGGAAGCACTCTAAAATCTTTTTATCCATGCCCTGGAATGGTCACTGCTCCTCACTGTGCCTCTGTCCCTTAGTGGCTTGCTTTTGCATAGACTACAGCCAGACATCATCGATAGGAATTCAGAATTCTGTTTTACAATTTCTACACAGCTGTTCTGTTTTTGGTCAGAGTTGTATACATTTATCTTTGGAATTTTCTGTATTTTCCTTTATGTTCTGTTATACGAGTTCCATCTCACTGGATTGTGATTCTGTGTTTTCAGCTAATATTGAAAAATTAATGAAAAATGAATTTAAATATGCCTTTTGCCTTATTCTGTACTGTTTCTGGGAGTTAAAGTCTCATTAGACATCTTATTCACTGTGCCACAGGAAAACTGATAAGGATACAAGTGTTTTATCCTGTGATTACTGCCAAAAACAGATATAAAGTTAATAGTTATTTCAAATGTCTTTATATTTTATCAGTAATGACAAGAGCTTTCTGATGCAAATACTGCAAACTGATTTTACTCACTTACTGAAATCTCCTCAATGGAAAATGGAATAAAATGTAATTAGTCTTTTATGTGTAAGCACTTTCAGCTTTTAAAACAAACTATGGAACAATAAATTTCTGAGTACACAGAAGCCGCAACTATGTTACTTTATTATGATGCCTGACAAATTAAATACCCAACATGAAACTATTAGAACTAAAAACAGAAAGAAGCACTGTTACAAATAAAATGCAAAGAAAGTTATCTAAATATCATTAAATTACAAAAACCCTTCAAAGTGCAAAAATAAAAGGAACTGGAGTTGTCTGACATCTGTGCTATTTCTACAGCTCCTACATACAAATACTTACAAAAAGACATCCTACATTGAGGAAAAAAGCTACCGTTATATTCCATTTTTTATATTATGATAAGTAAGTTAGAATGTATACATTTAAGTTTTTCTAAATTTTTTTTTCATGTAGCAAGAGCATTTTCTGATGTCTCAAAAAAAGACAAAAACTTTGACTGGTTTCTCTCTCTCTCTCTCTCTCTCTCTCTCTCTTTTTTTTTTTTTATTTTTTATTTTTAGGTGATCCTTCAAGCCAACCATTACTTACAGAGTTCCCTCCTATTTATAATTCTTGCAGCCACCTCTAACTATTACTGCTTCTGACAGAAGTGATTTATTTACCAACATGTTGTCAGCTCTTTACTAATGCTTGGACTAAACTTTAGTTTTCCTTCTGATGACATGTGAGTGACTGTAATGATGCAGATAAAGTGATGGTATTGAATTCCACTGCTGCAAGTACAACTTTGACAAAAAAAAAAAAAAGGAAACAGTGGTAAGTATGTATGGGTACTATAGAACAGAAGCGTGCCAGAATTCTCTGAGTGCTCAGTAAGCACTCTTCTTCTACATTCCCCAAGTACTCTGCCTTTTCATTCACCTGGTACTCAATAAATGCTAGTCATTACTACTCACTATGCGTGAGCAACATTCACAAATTACTCTTTCAATACTGCCTGTAAGTATTCTTCTGAGACTCACTAAGTACTGAAACATAGTATTCTCTATGCCCTCACTAAGTACTCTCTCTCTCTTGGCATTCACTCTGTACAATGCCTCATTGTAGCTTGCTTCACTTTTGAGTATTGATCTCATTACTTTTGCAGTACTCACCAACCACTGTGCCTCAGACGTACCATGTGCTTATTGACTCTGGCAGTTAGTAAAAAGTATGAAGAGGTATTAATGCACTGTTTCCTGTACCAAGTACAAATTGTCAGAATTCACATAATAATCAGGAAGCATTGCATTGCACAATTTTCCAAGTACTGAATGTGGCATCTGATGCTGAGCTTTCCATGTGCTTACTAAGTACCATGCTTTAGTATTCAATATCTACTTATTGAATACTTTGCCTCAGTATTCACACAATAATCAATGAGTAGCATGCCTCAATATTTAATCTTCCTATGATTACTGTGCCTCATTATTCTTCCAGTACTTAGTACTATGCCTCACCATTTACCAGGTACTCTCGAGTACTGTGCTTCAATATACATCTGGTGCTCAGTAACTACTGTGCCTGACTATTCACCAGCTACTCAGTGAGCGTACTGTACCTCAGTATTCAACGAGAACACTTTTTGCACTCTGCCTCTGTATTATCTTGTGCCATAGTATTTCTCAAGTACTCAGTGAGTATTCAGCTGTTGTTTTCATGCAGTGCTTAAAATCATACTTTGTGCTGTTTTCACTAGGTACCTTCTAAGAGATTCTAAGCACTGTACATCAGTATTGTCCTGGAGCTACTATACCAAGATGTTCATGATATAACTACTAAGTACTGTACCTCAGCTTTCATTGTGTGCTCAGTACGATTTGTATACTCTGTCCACAGTATGCATCAATATTTAAAAGGTACTCCGTAAGCACTGAGCCTGTTTATTCACCAGGTGTTTAACAAGTACTGGATGTCAGTGTTCAACAGTCAATTACTGATGTGCATCAATATTCACCAGTGAGCGACTGGGATAGCAATTGCCTGAGGGGTTATTGACTGGGAAGCTGGACAGGTGTCTGAGGACTATATGACAGTTGTATAGCTTCCAAAATGGAAACCAGGAATCTACGGAGTAGTATGCTTGACATCAGTGAATTTAATAAGTAAATGGTTTGACCTCAACTAGCAAACATTCATGTAGGGAGGTCATTTCCACCTAATTGGATGTAATACAATGATGGGGTGATGACATGTGTTGAGCGATAACTTGTGGGTTGCACACCACTGGGATTGTAACATGGCCTTTGACTTCTTTCTACAATAAAAGACATAAAAGCAAGCTGTGAGGAATGAGTGAGGAGTAAAATGCACAGCAAGTGGCAAACTGGTTAACAGGTAGACAGAAGATAAAAGGGTTGGTAAGAAAATCTAATCAGCAAGGCAGATCAGAAGTGAAAAGCACCTGAAGTGAATATTAATTCCCCATACTGTTCAAGATCTTCATGAGTGAGCTGACTGGCAATCTAATACAACCAGATGTGGAAGGAGAATAAAATGAGTGGTATAAAAATTGTCTCACTCAAGCAGATGGGATGCTGGTCTTCCTAGCTGGTTGCAGCCCTTAGTGGATGCCAGAATCTCCAGCTCAAGCAATTAAGATGTACATGAAAGTACAAGTTAATCATCTGCAGCAGAGGGTGTGACCTCATTTATGTCACTGCTTGCTATGTGTAGAGGGTGACTTTTAATCATATTCCTAAGGGGAACAGCCTCTCCCAACTGTCAGGATGGGGCTAATACTTGAAAATCCCTATCTTTTCTCTACTTGGACTGGGGGAGATGAGAAGGTATACTGAGGCTCAAAGGATGGTAGACTGCGTGGAAGCACTAAAACACAAGTGAAAAATGTAATGAATCCCTCTCTGCAGAGGAATCAAATGTGGAAGTAGTACTATATTTGTAGTGCATGGAATGCGGTGATTATGCTCCGATATCTGGAAAAAGACAAATCAGTTAAACACTTGTACAACGGGAAACCCAATCTTCACAAATGTTAAGCACCTCCCGCTTCACTTGTTAAGATCAGGTATCCCACTAGGCAGTAAAATCTGCCAGTGCTGACCAGCAAATGACAGTGGCAGAATAAAAACGAGATTTGTTTCTGCCCGATTTCTGTGCCATTAATGTGTCGATAACTTTGTTTAGCTTAAGATGATGTGTTGCTGCCTTTCTAATAGTGCTAAGTGCTTAATGCCTTTGAAAGCTATCAAAACACAGTGCTTTTATTTCTGCAACTAGTAGTACATGGAGCAGATGAACCGCCATTCATTACAACCATTTCTTAAGTTTTCTATACATGGATGCCAAGAATCACCTCTCGAGCGTTGCTCTCGAGGTAAATTTCTTGGCATCCGTGTCTCAAAGACATAATAAGCAGGTTATGATAGGTGACCAACTCATAATTCTATATTAGGTTTAACAAAAAAAGTGCAATAACATTTACTTTCCCAAAATTTATCAATGATCAATGGTCAGTGATCAATAACATAGCATCCAAACTCATGGACTGTGTAGGTTGTTTAAGAATTTGCTGAACCAGTGACTCAGCAGCAAAGACATAGTTCTTGAAACAAGAGTCCAGTAGCTTTTGGGAAACCCCTTAGCTTTCAGCACATCCTATATTTATTGGTAAGGAGTTCCATAACCTTCAAGCCCAGTGCTGATAAAAGAAGATCTTAATTAATGAAATGGATGGGAGTAAATTGACTAGCAAATTATTATTCCTAGTTAAAATATTAGGGTTAATAAAGGAGATAGCCAAGGTAGCCATCATATTTCATTTTTAGGCATTTGAATACCATAATTAACATACCATAGTTAGATCTCCTCTTAGTAATCTATAGTAACTGGAATATAAAGATAGTTGATCAGGTCTACTACGGTACTCCATTTGAGACATCCCTGATATTTTCCTTGTGCAAGTGTTATGAATACATTCAAGTTTCTTCATATGGGAAATGTTGAAGACACAGAAGGATTCACAATATTCTATAACAGGTTGAAAAGCCATTGTAAATAATGGAATCAGAACTTCTTTATCTCTGCTACTCACACAATGCAGAATACTTCTAATCAGACTATAACGTCATAATATCAATTTAATATGCTCACCAAATTTTACAGATGTTTCCGTGAAGACCCCTAAGTCTCTCACACGAGTGACCACTGATAATATATGGTTGCCAAGAGTGTACAGGTACATTTGGGTGCAACTGCAAAAGTGAGTCATCATGCAAAAACATATTGGGATTATGTTAGAAGGGAGCTGACACTGGAAGAGCAGATGGAATAAACACTGCAGGGTATCAACCACTCCGATGAATCCTAATGAACCCCATTTCTTACTGTAGAAAAGAACAACAAGATGATGACAGCACTGAGTGCACAGTAAGAGGCATGAACTTTATCCAATATGAGGCTTGAACTTCACTGAAACCCAAAGGCATTTCTGCAGCTTCTGTTTCTTGCATTAGTTTTACATCAAATCCTGACCATTGAAAGGGATTCAATAGAACAGGTTTGAAACAACAACATTTTAACTTGCTCAAGATTATGTGGGGATGGCAGATGGCTTACTTACCCCCTTCACCCGAAATTGTTGCTTCAAATCCATTCTGTGGAATGCAAACTGGAGAAATTAAGGAACAGTGGGTACATGGTTTGGGCCACATTGGATCCTATGAGGAGCAGCTGTTATGGAACTTGGGTGGCCTACCAGGGCACACAGAATGGGAATGAGTCACTGATAGCTGACACTAGCATCAAGTCTAAAATATAAAATGCTGTCATCACAGAATCCCTCACAAGTCTGGTGGCAGAATGTAATTCTTGAGAGGCAGTCAAGAATAGGTAGAACTGATTGGGGAGATGGACAAGATAAGGAGAAAAGATTAGTGTTAGATATTGCAAATTGAAGTAAGATTGTGCTATCTTTAAGGGGGGCCTTGAAGTAGTCAGGACAATGATTATTCTGCATGTCATCTGTATGGGTAGGCATAGAGGCTGCAGGCAAAAGGTTTTAAAAAGGATTCAGATCCTATGTGATAAACCTATGTGAAAGGGAAAGAGTTATAAAAGGTACCAGATTGAAATTTATTAAGAAGATGAGAGAAACTTGTTGGACTTTGCAAGCTATATAGCAACAATGAATATGTCACAGAGTCTAAGAGAGTTATAAAATTATAGTTTAAAATGGATGCTTTGAGAAAATAAGGACATGGTGTATAAAGGTGGGGGAGTGCAGAATTAAAGCAGGTAAGGGATATTTTGAAAAGAGAAAGAAACTGAGAGAAAGGTGGCAGAGGTGTTTTAAGGGGTTTTAAAGAAATACAGAATGAGTTTTGAATGATGAGAGGGACTGGTTACTCTGTGGAGGGCTAGTTAGGAGTGGAAGAAAACAGTTATATGAAGGGGAATACATTTACAGGCTGGAATAAATTAGAGGGGGATTGAAGAATGGTACATGAACCAGAAAGGTAGAATAGAGTGGAAAAATATAGGAGAATAGGAAGCGTAAAAGGTTATGGAAAAGTTGCAAAGGAAATGCGAAATGGTAGATCAGCATTGGTGGATAAGAGGTTTTAGTCTGTAAATTTTGTATTGCAATTATGTTTACCACAATGTGTTAGGTTGTGCAAGCTGGTGGTGCATTTTTTGGAATTTTCCTATTTAATCCACTGTGGTGCAACTGTGGAGTCAGTATATATATAATTTAGAGGTGTGTGGGTTGTGCTCTTTAAAGTCTTTGACTTATCAGTTTTCAACATTGATATTTCAGTTGAAGGATCATGCTTTGATTACTCACAGATAAAAGACAGAAGATCACAGATAGTACAACCAAAGGGTTTGGGTAGAAACATGGAAATTAGCAAAAGAACATGTACTTTAATGGGACAGTGGGAGGGGGCTATGCACTGGAGATTTCTTCATATGTGCTATAGAACACCAGTCCATAAGAAGAGTGGGGAGTGTCCATATAATGAATGCTGAAGATGCAGACAGGAGGGATTTGATCAGTTGCATATGTGATGGTTTTGTAGGGTGTCACAGTAAATGAGAAGCTGAACAAGTGTGGCAAAAGCTGTATCAGAAGGAGATTGACTTATCATGAACCTTCTGTTTTTTTTTTTTTTTAATTCTCCATGTCTTTCTGGGCTTCTAATGCCATGACAAGAACGGACTCCATTCCTAAGTCAAATTATAGGTTCATAGGTTCATAGGTAGGTACCAGGCTATTGGCCCAAGGGCCTATGTAAACCTAGCCAACAAGGTTCCATAGCTTACGCCACCCAAGAAATCTATTTTCCTGTGCCACTGTCCAGCAGAGACACAGAAGTGATCCCCGGGGTGTATTTCCTATTTCCCATTCACTCAGCAAGATTTTTCTTGAAGAATGCTAATGAAGAACTTTGCTTGACATAGATGGGTAGCTTGTTCCAGGGTATAGGAAGTCTCTGGGACAGGAATCTATCCCTCCAGCATGTCCTGTTTATTGTGGTGACAAGGTTTAGGTCCCTAGAGTGTGTAGCTCAGAGGGATTAGGACTTCTTTTAGTGTAGCATGCCCAACAGCTCTGGGTTTGACATAGCTTTATATATTAGGCAGAGATCACCTCAGAGTAGGCGATATGCTACGGAATAAAGCTGGAGTTTTTTGAGGCGGTCAGTGTAGGACATTTGTTTGACGCCAGTAATCCTCTTTGTGAGGTGCTTCTGTGGCCTTTCCAGCTGCTGCAGATGTCTTGTGAGGTACATTCCAAAAGGGGTGTTGTACTCTATAATGGGTCTAATGAGTGACGAGTAGAGGTGAACAATGACCTCTTTTTTCCTGGATGAGAACCCTTTTATGATGAGGTGTGTCATGTAGAAGGACTTCCTGACTACTGTGGCGATGTGACTATCAAAGGAGAGACTACTGTCCACCTGGGCCCCAAGGTCTCTTATCTCGCATTCAGTGTTAAGTAGATTGCTGCCTATGTGGTAGTTCATGGGTACAGAGTTTTTTCCAAAGGGGATGATTAAAGTTCAAGAAATTTGTATTGCTTCAATCTTTGATGTTAGCCAGAAGTGCTCTTTGCAGCATCCACATGTGCCTGGAACTGACTCTTGCAATTCATACGGAGTTGCATGTATTGGTAACATATCTAAGTATGATTGTTAATTATTTTTTGTAAGACCCATTGCTCCTACTACTATTGGAACTGTCTGGGTATCCTTCTTCCACATTATCCTTGTTTCTGCCTTTTGAGGCTATAGAGGTGTTCTGCCTCTGTGGAGTGGGATATAAGAGTGATTATTGGAAAGAAAGCATAAGAATAGAGGTGGTGTTAGCAGGAGCAGAGTTAAAAGTGTAGTTGAATGGGTGGAAACATGAAGAGGTGAATATATGGGAAATAAGACAAATTAGAATATGTGTATGATCAGAAACAGCTGGGAGATTGCAAGTAAATGAGGTGAAGAATCGACTAGAGGGGGAAGAGCAGGAGCTACATGTGATAATTCAATAATTAAATAATATACAGAAAACGAGGGCAGAATAAAAGAACAATCAAGTAGTGAAGCGAGAAAGCAATATAAGGAAGGGGTTAGTGGTGGAAGGTTGCAAAGGGGGGGTATCATTTTGTTTGCAGATGGCTATGGGTTATGGGTGGATTAGCAAAAGGAAAATGAGAGATGTGAATGTAAAGCAAAAATCTTATAATTATTGTGGATTGACATTATATTATTTGCAAGCATATTTGGTATTTGTCAAAATAGGGAAAAATAACAAAAAGAGGGTGGAGGGAAAATGACATGGGGTAACCGCACTACTGAACAGATTTAACAGTAAGTGCTTTCGACTTTTGCTGGTCGGTTATGTAAACTAATATGTGATGTGTGTCACAACTAGTGCTAGAATTGTTATCAATTTACTAGACAGTTTGTTGTTAAAAGTATCACTTTCCAATTTGTATTTTTCGAATAGCATGACATTTTAGTACATTTGTGCTTTTAATGAATACGGAAATACCTATATAAAATAAAGCATTTTAATAATACAATATTGCCACTAAAAATAGAAAGTATAATGTATATGCAAATACAGCCTAGTAAAACATGTTGTAATAACTATGAAGGCACAAAGGATATGTAGTTATCATTCACTTTTCACTGCTCTTGCCAAATTAGCATTTCAGCAGATGTGTAATTAAATGTCATTTCAGAGTGTTTGTCAAAACTGTGTTTTCCATGAGTCATGTCACATGCCTCACTTCTGTTAAATGTCTCTTTGGTTTAAGCTCAGAACTGAAAGAGATCTCTTTAGATTTATGCACTGGACCTCACCTTTCACATTTACAATATAGGTTCTTGGGGTTTTTAATACAGAGTTCACTGATCAAATGCTGTAGTTTCTTGGCACTATGCAAATCCAACAGTTCATCCAGTCCCACATTGGAAAGACAACACTGGGTATATATGGTGCCTTGTTCTGCATAGCACACTTCAGCAAAAACAGGCTAGGTGCAAAGATGTACCAAGTAATAAGAAAGGACTGGCACTTCCTTATGCATTTATTTAATACATTTTGGTAGATGGACAGGGCCACAAGTGTCCATTTTCTGTGATGACCTTGCCAGAAAATTTGTATAGAATAGCTTCAGTAGTAATATTACAATTCACCTAGAGAGAAAATTAACACAGTAGATATTAATACCACATTAGTTCATAGGTATATACTAGACTAATAACCACCAGGGCCTTCACAATCCTAGCTGTGCAGCTCTACTCATTTGGGTCCCCATGTACCTTGGTGATCTATATAGAGGGTATGTTAGTTAGGAGAATGCTAAAGGTTTTATGGGGAGGTATGTTATTTAGGGAATATTCACTGTCAGCCTCTGCCCATCAGAGTCATGGGGGGGGGGGGGTGAGACCAGGAGTGAATTTATGATGTCACATCCAATAGTCAAGGTTAAACTTGTATAGGACCAGGAATGAACTCTGCTTCACAAGTAAGGGGAGCCTATTCCATAGCGTGGGGAATCTTTGAGACACATTGGTCTTGCCAGCATGTACCATTTATGTCACAAGCAAAGTTTAGGTCATAGGAACTAGTGTTTAAAGAGTGCTTAAAGTGCTGTTTGCTTTGCAGATGTGCAAAGATCCACTAGGCTGGATAAGAGGATGTCTTTTATGCCAGGCACAGTTTGCCCCTGTAGGAGATTGCATATAGAGGTATGGCCTTAAGGCGATCTGAGTAGGACATTGTATTATTGCCCTAGATTTTCTTGGATGAGGAACTTTTGCAGGCATTCCAACTGCTGCACATGCCTAGTCAGGTACATGGCAAAAGGAGCAATGTACTCAATGACTGGTCTAATAAGAGCCAAGAGAAGTGGTACTATAACATCCTTGGACCTGGGCGCTATACCTTCACTTATCAGTTGGGTGACATATAATGGTTTTCTTATACAGTCTTGGCTATTTGTTGGTCAATGGGAAGATTACTGTCTACATAGGTTCTCAGATCTCCAAATAACAGGTCAACTCATAGGGGGTGTTTCATCAATGGAATAATTAACCTGGGTTGATGTTTTCCCAAAAGGCACTATAATGCACTTCTCGACATTAAGTTTTAATCTGTGTCTTTGGCTCCAGTCATTTGTCTATGTTAGACCATCTTGCAGGATGTTATTGTCATGGAAGGATTCTATGAAGACTTCCAATTTACAGTCATCTGTGAACTTCTGTGAAGTAGATGTTGAGCAGGAGTGGCCCCAACACAGAGGTACTCTGCTGGTGACCAGTGGTCTCACCAATCTAGACTTCTTGGGACCTATCTGTGAGCCAGCTGGCAATCCAGTGAGTTATGTAGGGATTTATGCCTAGTTTGGTGTGTTTGTCAACAATACCTTAATAGGTATTGCATAGAACACATTTGCCGGGTCAAGGTAGGTGGTATGCACCATTTGATCAGTTTCTTTGGTGACCCTCTCAAAGATGTTTACCCAGGTTAAGTAGGTAAATCTTTTTTTTTTCACCAAAGCCAAACTGGGATGGGTCCAGAGTCTGTAGGTTGCCATTGTCATTGTTAATCATCTCCATGACAATTCATTCAATGGATTTTGCATATTAGATTAGTCAGACTGATAAGTCTGTAGTTTCTGTGGTCAGCTGCTGAATCACCCTTGTGAAGTGGGATAATTGTTGCAGTCTTCCATTCCTGTGGTACAAGGCCTGTTTTGATGCTACAGTTGAAAAGTGCCTCAAGTGGTCCTGATGGGTCATGTTTTAGACTATTCTGAAGGCAAGCTGGGATATTGTCAGGGTCCACTGAGGCAATGTTTTTGGCCTTAGTCAATGCTGCCATAACCTTCTCCCTGTTGATAGTTGAGGAGGTTGTGCTTGAAGAAATTTCATAGGGGTGGGAGAGGGCATGAAGTTAGAGCTGAATTTATCAACCAACAGATTCACCATAACGTGCTCCCTATTGATAGTTGGGGCGGAGTGAAGTGAGAGCTGAATTTGTCAGCCAGCAGATTTGCTACATCAGTTTGAACAGTGACGGTGGTACTATTTACTACCAGTTCAGCACACTGTTGTATGTATTACTTTTAAGATTTTGGACATAGCTGGAAAAGACCTTGTGGTTGTCTTTAGCCTGAGAGGCTATCCTGGCCTCATAGTTGGCCTTGTTGGACTTAATTAGTGCTCTTAGTTTCCTGTTTAGTTTAATCAGTGAGCGCTTATCAATATGAGAGTTAAACTTTCGGATTTTGGCCATGAGTTTTTTCTTTTACTTTTCATTATATACTCTGTTAGTAAGCCAAAATACCATGCTCTCATAAGAGTGTTAATAACTAAAATGCTGGCAACCTCCTTGCTTGTGGACAGAGGAGGTAACAATCAAAAAGTAAAGCTAAAATTCTTACAGTTACCTGTTAGGTCCATGGGAGCCAATCATGTCTCGGATTAGAAGTATCACTATGGAACCCTTTTTATTTTGCACAGTTCTAGTTACTGGTGACACATTAACTTCTGGGATAAAGCAAAGGTATTTTCCTGTCCAACTGCTAGGGAGCAAAATTACTTGCTAGAGAATTTTCCAGCAGGTTAAGTTTGGTCAAAGACAGAAAGAAGCCTACAGACAATTCATTGCACTGAATGGGACTAATCAAGAATGAATTGTCTTCAGGCTTCTTTCTTTTTTTGACCAAACCTAAACTGCTGCTAACTGTTACAGGTTTAGCTGGGGTTTCCAAGTTGATTTTTATTTCAAAGGAGACAGCTTTTTGATACTACCTCACCAGCAAGAAAGTGACACAGAGAGGGGTGCAGCACCCTCCCACTTTAGTGGGTACTAGGTCCAGTATGTTTGAACCTCTGGTTAGAGTGTAGACTATCTGGTCAAGGTTATTTGTATTAATAAAGGCTAGGAAGCTTTGTGCCTGTGAGGTGAAGGTAGTGTATCATTCTCAGACCATAGAGGGTCAGTTAAAACCTCTCATGAATAGGGTATTTGGTTGGATGCTGAGTGCTGATTTATGGGAGTCTTGGGGCATAGATTGTGACCTATAGCTTGCTAGGATATAGTAAGGGACTTTATCTATGGTGATTTGCAGATGGATGAACTCCAGGGTATCATCCTGTTTAACCAACCTAGAGGTATATTTGTTGTTAATGTAGATCAAGACACCTCCAACTTTAGTCCCTGTCAGTGTTTTTGGTGGTCTAAATGTGCAGAAGGCACTGAAGCCTTGCACATCTGGAGTACTTTCTGCAGCTTTAAACCAAGTCTCAGTAACAGCACAGATGCATATATTCTCCAGTGTGAGGAAAACTTGCAGGGTATGGATTTTCTTGTTAAGGCTACAGTCACTGAGCAGTAACACCTTTAGGCTCCTTTGGGTTTTATTTGGTATGTTGGTAGGTTTTTCATTTTGGCATTGCTTTAAAAAGGCTCTAAGAGGATGGATAGTTTTATTCAATATCCAGAAGCCCAAGGGGGACAGGTGCAGACTATCCTTGGCAAAGCAACATTGTCTATTAATCATGTCTTCCCATGCTGCCAAATACTGAATCCCACTGTAGTGACACCAGAAAGTACGCCAGTGGTCAAAATCAATCATGTTTTGCTCATAGTGAGGCATCATCCTTGTGAAGGTAGAATGCTGCTCAGTGCAAGGCACATGCCTGTCTGTGACACATATTCAGAAAGAGATCTGTAATGTCTCTCTTAATATAGTCTGGTGAGGTCCAAGTCAGGGCATTTATACCCACATGGATTTTGATAGAATCATACCAGTACCTGTGGTGCAATGACCTGAGTGCATGTATAACATAGTAGATCCTGGTTCCAACTAAGCAACTAACTGTTATCCCCCTCCTTTTCCACTCTAGTAAGTGAGGCATCTGTGTGTCATACAATGGAGTCCCCTACGACAAGAGTCCTGGGTAACATGTTTGTTTGCTCTATAGGCTTTGTTCTTGGGGGCCCATTGGGTGTGAGCTTATGTATGATATTTGGTGCTGCTTTTAGTGTGTTTTAGAGATTGCCATTAGAAGGCTTAGGAGGTCTCTGAAGTTTGGGAATGCTGCTTTTTAGGGTCTCAGCATAAGATGGTGTGTGGCGGATGTAGTGTAGATGTCCATGATAACCCTGTTTGTAAGCAAGATTTTTGCCTGCAAGGAAATTGTTTATGTATACCTCTTGCATACTGTGTTCATTCCTTTAAGGAGTAAGTGGCCTTCTCTGAACATGATACAATTGCTACATTGCCTCAGGATGCCCTTGCCTACCAAGCTCCACAGAAACATTTGGAAATTGCATACCCATGTTTTCCAGACCTGTATTAGGGTGGGCTATTATGGTTTAAGGACTGGGCTTTACAGAGGTCTCCTGGGGTGGTTTCTAGAGATAAAACTAGACCCAGAGAGTGCTAAGACATGGTATTAGTGCTGTTCAATACACAAGGTAGCTGTCCTAAGCTTAACTCCAAGCAATATCTCACTACGTTCTAGGTTACAGTCCTAATACTAGTTTTATAGGTACATTTTACTGTCTTAAATGTTTGAGTCTGTACAGGGTACTGCCAACCATCACTGCATTGTAAGAAGCTCCATGCAAATGCACCTAATTTATAGGAAACAGAAAAAAGTTGAAATCTAACTCTTCTGCCCTCTGGTCAATAAATGACTACATGTTGAGTTGTTCTGGAGTGCTTCCCAAATCAGAGAAACCAGGCAAAGTCTTTCTGCTACCAGATGAATAATCCTGGATTTTGGAATGTAAAAATACAGCAATAGGAACTTGCATGTACAATGCAATTGACAAAACAAACGATTTTCTAGCTAAATCACCCTTCAGCAAGTGATTTCAAGGCCAAACAGTTCAAGAATCAGCACTCACAAAAAAGTTGATTTTTTCAAAAAAAAATACGGATTAAATGCTTCCAAACCTAAAGCATACACTAATAAACATTTAGATAATATGAGCATAAGAGCAATAAAACAATTTCAGTAGCTTAGTTTAGCATGTTTGGCACTAGATTATCTCTAGAAACACTTCTTGATCGCTGGTGAGGAAGCCAAGCTTTGCTGAACTCTATACAAGTGGGCACACAACTCCTGTGCCCTCTGACCAATAAACAACTACAGCTTGAGCTCATCTGGAGTACTTAACAACTCAGAGAGACCAAGCAAACACCTTCTGCCACAAGATGGATTATCCTGGACATCTTAATGCAAAACACAACCAAAAAACTCTCAAGTGCAGTACAAATAACAAAACAACTAATTCCCTAGCTAGATAACCCTTATGGAAGATGATTTCAAGACAAAACAATTCAAGAATCAACACTTAAAAAAATAGATGTTTTTCCAGCAAATTGCAGACTAAATTCCTCAAAAATGCAATAAATACAATAATGAAAGTGCAATAAAACAATTTCAGTAGTTATCTTTACCTGGTGACACTGAATATCTCTGGAAACACTTTCTGATCTTTGACAAGGGTGCCAAGCTTTGTTGAGCCTGTACAAGTTACCACAGAACCAGCAAATGTTTCTAATTTACAGCAAACAGAAAACAATGTTCCTATCTAACTCTTGTGCCCTCTGGCCAATAAGCAACTACAGTTTGAGACCTTCTGGAGTGCTTTCCAACTCATAGAGACCAAAAAACACATTCTGCCACAAGATGGAAGATCCTGGACTTATTAAAGTAAAAACACATCAAAATGAACTCTCAAGTGCAATGCAACAACTAATTCGCTAGCTAAATTGCACTTCTGCTAGATGATTTCAAGACCAAACAGTCCAAGACTCAACACTTAGAAAAGGAGACACTTTTTCCAAATAATGCTGATTAAATTCATCAAAATGCAATAAATAATGAAGAGCAAGGGCAATAAAACAATTTCAGTAGCTTCGCATTGTCTGGATGACACTGGATATCTCTAGAAACACTTCTCAATCTCTAGTGAGGACACAAAGCTTTGATGAGCTCTGTATAAGTGAGCACAGAGCTACACAAAACATGCCTAATTTATAGCAAACAGAAAAAAGCAGAAATCTAACTCCTGTGCCCTCCAGCCAATAAACAACAACTCTTTGAACTACTCCACAGTGCTTTCCAACTCACAGAGACCAGGCAAACAAATATTTATTCCTGGGGTCTATTTGGCAAGTTTCAGCAATGTTGAGTTAGATAAGGAACAAAAAGTAATTTGCTTGCAGTTAAATCTACAGAAAAAATAACAGTTACAATGTAGAGATCCTCAATAGCTAGATTAATTTGTTTAAAGATGTAACCAGGGAGTGCTCCAATGCGGAGAGGCCACAATCATTGATTGAATTAAATGTTTTGCATCTATAGGACCTAATAGATCTGAGAATACATAATTTTGTGAATTAGACTTGAACTTTTCTACACACATTTCAAGTAACTGAGTGTGTGGGACTGAGCTTAAAGAACTCCGACTATAAAGATATAGAGGGTTCTAAAAAGGTTTCACTTCTTGTGGCTAATGACCATTTAATGAGGTTTTAATTGTCCTAAAAGAACTGGTCAAAGTTATATTTTCCCACTGTTGTGACTGTGAAGTTAATCTATATAAATAAGGTCGGGGGCCTGCTTCTCACATGAGGGTCTAGGAGCTCTTGCTCTCCTATGAGAATTCTTAGTTCATTCTTTGCAGGAAGGTTGTAGGGGTAGCAAGTTGCTGATCATCTGTGATTGAGAATTTTTTTGTGGTGTGTGATATGGCACATCAGTATTTATAGGGGATGTTGTGAAAAAGTGTACATAAAACAACAATGTGGTACATACTAATCATTTGGAGATCACAGATGCTCTACGTTTTCCAGAATGTAGTTTTTAATATTTAATTTTGAAATTTGTTTTAGAGACTGACAAAGTTTGAAGTAAAGGATTATGATTTGGTGCTGAATTTTCAACATCAATGTTTTTGATGCAGTCAGAGAAACATTTTTTTTTCTCTTATTTGAAGATGCGATGGCCATTTATAAGTCTGGGTTCCACCCCTTAGTAATAAAAAATCTCATTGAAAATAAACTTTTCCTCCTTTCCTCATGGATTTACAATATAGAGATCATATTTAACTTTAGGAAAACAAAAGACATTATTTGCCACTCTCCAAAAAGTACCCATAAGCCAATAAAAAAGCATCTCTATATCAACAGAACTCTTAGTATGGATATATATATATATATATATATATATAGGAATTCTCTGGTATCTAACTATTCAAACATAAACTTTTAACATCATATTGAATTAACTAAAACCAGCATTAATGGTGTCTTATTCTGTGCTAGAAAAAATTACATTTCCTAGCCTTTGAATCCAAATCAAGTATAGGAAAAGGTATGCTGGTTTTCCATCATGAATAGAGCCTATCCATTATCATAACAGTATTTAGGAAAAATCTTCATTCCTCACCAATATCAGTTAAAAAATCTGGTGGTTCATCATGTTTGCCCCTTGTTATGAACTCCACTACCAAGTCTTAGCCATAATTGATTAATTTCCTAGCTATCAAATAACTGACCTACTCCTGGCTTCTCTTTTTTACAAACTTCTGAATTTGAAAACCTTCCCTTATCCAACTGGTTTACATGAAATACTTATTTTTTACAATGTAAGCACATTTCTGCACAACAGTATCTTTTGACTCCCTCCTCCACCCACAGTACGATTTCTTGTAGTAACCATGGCTTCTCTTTACTAGCTTCATTGCTCTGGCAAGCTATTCATGACTACATGTTGAGCTGTCCTCCCTAAGGAATATTGAATATTAGTCTTTCATAATGCCCCTAAAATATTGTCTTAATTCAGCCAAATGGAATATCTTTTATGATAACTACGCCCCTGATCATTTTTTATCTAATCTTTATTCTTTATTTCATTATTTACATTTATTTCTTCTAGGTATTTCTGTGGCCTTTCTAGTTGGTGCAGCTGTTTGGAGGGGTACATACCAAATGGGGTATTATACAATCATAGGTCTAATAAGGGAGGAGTACAGAAAGGTGATAACCTCCTTTTTTCTGGATGCAATCCCTTTAGTTATAAGATGAACCAAGTAAAAGGCTTTTCTAACCACAGCCGCCACATGATGGTCAAATGTGAGACTGCTGTCAACCTGAGTATCCAGGTCTCTCACCACAGGTTGTGTGCTTAGGGGGTTGCCATTGATGCAGTAATAAGCAGGGGCCATGTTTTTGCCAAATGGTACGATAATACATTTTTTTGTATTTAACTTAAGGCCATGACTTTGCACCAGTTATTTGTAGCTGTGAGATCCTCTTGCAGTATGTTAACATCAACTGGGGAGTCAATGACAGCACCCAACTTACAGTCATCCACAAACTTGGTCAGCCACAGGCTCTTTATCTTTGTCTGGACCTCTGAGAATTATATGCCAAACAGTAGGGGTCCCAGGACAGATCTCAGGGGAACACCACAAGTGACAGGTCTGCTATTGGAGGTGGCAGCACCTATTTTGACCTTGTGGGTCCTATCTGTGATCCAGTTGGCCACCCATCTGACTAGATAGGAATTAACACCAAGCTGTGTTAGCTTTTCGATGATGCCCGAGTGGGGGATTGTGTCAAAGGCCTTGCTAGGTCAAGTTAAGCTGTATGTACTGACTTTCCGTCATCCAGAGCCTTGATGACAGTCTCAAGAAGTCAGCTAAGTTCAGTAGGCAAGATCTTCCCCTGACAAATTCGAATTGGGTGGGGTCAAGTGCTTGGAGATTGCCTATGTCCTTATTTATGAGCTCCATATTAATACGCTCCATGACTTTACAGATCAGACTTGTCAAGCTGATGGGGAGATAGTTTTCTGGGTCAGTAGTGGCACCACCTTAGTGCAAAGGGAGGACAATGGCAGTTTTCCAGTTTGCTGGAATGAAGCCTGTAATTAGGCTGTGGTTGAATAGGGTTCTCAATGGTGAAGCTAGTTCTTGCTGGAGATGGTGGAGAATACAGCCTGGGATACTATCAGGTCCCATGGAAGCTGTGTGCTTTGCCTTGGATAGGGCTTTTAACACTTGATCTACAGAGATGTGAGGTGTGGGACAAGTATCAGGGGATGTTGACTGGGCCTTTGAGGGGTGATAAGGGGGTGAAGTTTGCTCTGAACCTATCAGCCAGAAGGTTGGCTAAGTCAGCAGGATCAGTGTAAGTGCTATCATTAAGTACTAGTCTAGAACAAACTTGGGCTTTGCCATGGAGGTTCCTAACATAACTGAAGAAGGAATTGTGGGTTCCCTTTGTTTTGAAGGCTAGTTTCAACTCATAATTGGCTTTGGAGGTTTTCACTAGTGATCTAATTTGTTTGTTGAGGCACAGGAGGGAGTTTTTGTGATTTGGAATTTGTTCCTTTTTACCCTTGGACAACAGTTTCTTCCTTTTGTTGTAAAGCCTGTAGATATTTATATGTTGCACGTTGCTATCAATGTTTTTATATTTATTTTCTCTTTATAGTTTAGATATATTGTATTCTTGAATTACAATTAAATTAATAAGCCTGAGAGAAGCATTAGTATGTTCTTTACAGGTATTGTTTAGCTCATCCTTTTCTACTCTTTGGCATTTTTCTTTTGCAGTGTGTGCATGTACATTAATTTTACAGTCTTTCTGTATTTGAGACTAGTTTGCCTGCAAATAATTTTGATACTTTGCACAACATTTTCTCTTCTTTGCATTTTATTACCTGAAGCATTGCCCTACTCTGGTTAATAATTTCAAATAAATAAATAAGTTTCTAGTTTTATTTAGGTATATTTGAATCTTGAGCATGTTTCTGGATGAAATGATTTCATTTATTAGTTTTATTTATTTATTATTTACTGGAATAGTCTAATTGACTGAGCAAAATTGCCCCTTTACAGTGGAATCCTTGGGAGAAAAACTCCTAAGAATTATACAACTGTTACAGATGTTGCAAACCAGTGTTTCTGTATCTATTGTACAATATACACAGCCAAATTTAGAACATAGGAAGGGTAAGGTGATTATATTCCTTGCAGTGTCATAGCATTAACAAATTGGAAGTACAATACTAATACATTTTAGGTTAAGTAATATATGCATTTGCACTTCCACTACTGTACACATTAATCATATATTTATGCAATTCATATTGATGTAAAATTGAAATAAGTATGAACGATAATGTATAACTTGGTATAGTAAAATCAGGTGGTAGTCATAGACTGATAACTAGTATAGATCATTTTATAAAGTAGTTAGGATGTTAAATCACCAGGTTCAATGGGAGCAGGGCCCATATTATTAGGTCATAGGTATGCTGTGTTGTTGATGGAAAAAGCACTTAGTAATTAGTGAGTGATAAAGGTTAGTTGCAGTGTTTGGTCTAGATGTTCCATCAAAGAAAGAAGTTAAGGGTTGTAGTAATATATGGTATACATAACATGAGTCAGGTTAGTGCAATTTGAGTCACCTGTTTAAGCCAATTAATGGCCGGATATAATTAAGAAGAGGAGGTATAGTGTATCTTATAAGAAGTCATTTAGTTTCTGTTTCTGTTAAGGAGTGAGTTGATGTAGATGGTTTCCCTTGTCTGGAAATTGCCTTTAGTGTTACTGATCTACAGTATAAAAAAGTATGGGGTCAATCCATACACTTAAATATTTAAATTGTATCACAGGTTATATGGTTGTGTATTATGGTGAGAGGACAGATTGAATAGATGTGAGACCACTTTTCTGTGTGCCCTTTGTCACATAAACTTTGTCTTTTATAATATTTATTGCTTGACTCAAAGATGTCACGTGTTATTTTACAGATTGTTTAAAGAACATAATATACCATTAGCAGCACAGATGAGACAGTCTGTGGAAGGTGACACATCTTAGACATTGCTAATATAGGGTGAAAGTGATCCTAAAACTGAGCCTTGAAGAATGTTGGTGGGCAGAGGAGTGGATGGGATGAGGAAAAGACTGAGTTGAAAAAAAATCAGTATCATAAAGATAAGTTCTTTAAAGGGTCCAAGAGGATGCTCCTTAAAAGAATCCCAGGACAGATTCTGTAAAAACGAAACATGACAATGCCTTTAAATGGTGGATTTTGTGAAATGAGTCAAGCGGCAGTTTCCCTGGAGAAAGCCATAAATTAGGAGTCATTCAATCACTGCAAACTGGAAAAGAGATTATATAAGTATGAACTGTAGTTTACTATAGACTGCAGTGGTGTAAGCTCCTTATAGTTATTTGTACTATATACCATTCAGCATAACATAGTAATGGTCAACAGCAATAAAAGGGAAATTGGGAAGTATTTATTTATGAAAAGGGTGGTGCAAGTTTGAAATGACATGATTGATGTGTGTTACTGTTTTTTGCAACAATCACTTTAACATAAATTGTAGTAATCTGTCACCACTGCCCAAGGGTATGGTTGAAGTAGAGCTTCCTCAGGTGCATTATTAATGATTGACAGCAGGATTTAAATTTAATGTTTGACATAAGCTAGCATAAAAAAGGTCTAATTGCAGCAAGATAACAGTTCTGCCATCATACCATTTGGCACCGGCACAGACTAGTTTTCAAGGACATGAATCAGAGGCATTACCCTTGCACCCTTATTCAAAATCTGACCCATGGCCTCTTCCTGTTATCATGGCAGGTAAGCAGAAGAGTGGATGTGGAAAATGTCTAGTTGGAAACGGGATAGTAAAGCTATGTGCATCTTCCAGGAAAAAAAATGTCAACTTCAAAACCAGCTCCCTAAAAGAAACCAAGCGATATTTTATAAGATACACCATAAGGCATTTTAGAAGATATGTAGGGAATTAAGATCCGCAGATATAAATTATGGCTTTTAAGTTTAGAACTGCCCCATGTTACAAACCCAGCTGTGATACAGTGTTCACATAACACTATTTAATATTGCTTTGTTAAGCATTATTTATAGGGTCTTAAATTTCCAGAAACAGTTGTCTGAGTAGCTGTCAGGTAAGGGAGTGCTTAAGGGGCCAAGGCTGATCTCACCTTTGCTGGTTACATGCCAACTGAGAGGTGACATATAATTGTACCATATACAAGGAATTATAGTGCTCCCCCACAAAAACAACAGAAAACATAGTTCAGCACATAACTATCTCAGGTTCTAGGGCATGCACACTCCTATGGTTTTCAACCTTATTCTCCTTGTACCAAGGCTGTTGGCCTGGGAAGTCAGATCATGCCTCAAGACTATTGATTTGGGAACTAAAATAGTACCCGGAGGTTGTTACGGTGAAAACATAAACAGTTCACAAGGAATCTTAATGTGGAAGCTCAAACAGTACCCCAAGGCTCTCAGTGCTGCAAGTCAAATAGTTCTCTAAGACTATTGGTTAAGGAACTCAGATAGTGATTAAAGGCTGTTAATCTGAGAACATAGACACGGCCCTGATACTCTTAGCATGGGAGATGAGACAGTTCCCCAAAGCTTACAGGGTCAGAACTCAGATAGTGCCCCAAGGCTTTTGGAGTAGGAACTAACTAGTGCCTCCAAGGCTGTTATTGTGGGAACACGCATAGTACATGAAGGCTTTTGGTATTTGTACTCAGTGGCACAATCTCTTATAATAGGAAATCAGTTTCCCAAAGCACATGGCATAAGAACTGAGTTATTGTCTGAAGGTGAAAATATAATTAGTGCACCAAGACTCTTAGTGTAGGAGCTTACAGAGTGCCCCATGACTTCTAGGTTGGTTACAGATAGTTCCCCAAGGCTCTCATCATGGCACTTCAGATAGTGTCCCAAGGACTCTGATAGTGCATCAAGACTCTTGGTGTGGGGCTCAGGTATGTCCCCCAAAGCTCTTGCTTTGAGAATACAGACATTAGACTAAGGCTCATAGCTTGGGAGGACAGGCAGTGCTCCTAGGCTTTGGGTCCCTATCAGTTCAGTGAAAAATCAGTTCAGCAAACAGCATTTTCACTGTACTTACATCGAACAAGGCATTCATACTGAGATCGCAGTACAGTGAGGATCGGGAAAGTTGCCCTTTCCCCGGAGTTGGTATATATATATATATATATATATATATATATATATATATATATATATATATATATATATATATATTATCAGGGGGTGTGGTGGAATGCTGTCCCCCACAAGTGGAATTAAATGAATGGCATTTCCAATGAAATGCCTTTCACTGAAGTGTCACTTTAATGAAGTGATATAAACTCGGGAAATCATGTAGTGCTCCAAGGCTGTTGGTATAAGAACTTGAATAGAGTCCCAAAGATCTTGTATGAGAACTCAGATAGTGACTCGAGCCTCTTAGAATAGAAAATCAGATAGTTGCCTCAAGGTTGTTGCTGTGGGATCTCAAGTAGGTCCCCAAGGCTCTTGCTGTGAGAGTGCAAACATTGCACTAAGGCTCTTGCTGTGGGAACTCTGAGAGTGAAACAAAGGCTCTTATAGTGGGAACATAATTTCCCCAAGGTTCTTACCATGGTAAGTCAGAGTACTACTAGGCTGTTGGTGTGGGAGCTATGATAATGTCCCATTCTTCTTGGTGTGGGAACTCAGGTAGTTGCCCAAAGACTTTTGGTGTAGGATCTCAGGAAGGGACCAAAGGGTCTTCTTGTGGGAACCAAGTAGTGTTGCCCAAGGCTGCTATTGTGGGAAAACAGAAAATACACCAAGGCCGTTGGCATGGGAATTCAGACAGTGCTCCAAGGCTGTTAAGGTAGGAACTTATGTAATACCCTAAGTTTGTTGGTATAGGAACTCAGATAGGGTCCCAAGAACCTTAATGTGGGAACTCAGATAGTGTCTTAAGACTCTTAATGTGTGAAGTGAAACAGTGCTCCAAGATTTTTTATGTTGGAACTCAGATCATGCCCCAAGTATCTTAGTGTGTGAATTCTGGGAACTTAGACTCTTTGTACTGGAGTCAAAATAGTGTTCTAAGCCACTTTAGTGTGGGAACTCAGACACTGCCCCAAGTCTTTTAGTGTAGGAACACAGACTGTAGCCCCAAGGCTCTTAGTGTAGGAACTATCTAATAATTGCTCAATTCTCTTATTGTGGTGTACTCAAAAACCGTTAATGCTGTCTGGATAGTGTACCCAGTTTGGGCATGTCTGTCAGTTTATAGTAATATAACCCCACACACACTGAAACTTTAACAGTCACTACTCACACGCTTCTACTCTGGAAAGGGAACTTTTTAAAATCTTAACACTTGTTGCATTGTAGTGTGGACCTTCCTAGTAACCAGAGTACCTGTGATTTCTGCATCTCTGTAGATCTGTGGTATGTCTCTCTCATTTTCTTCGCTTTCCAGCACATGTCATCCCTGCTTGCCTCAGCATACATTTCTTTCTTTAACTCCATTAACAAAAAAACGTCCCCATGTCATATTGATGATTTTCTTTTGCTCTGCTATTTATCTTCCTGCTTCTAATGATAGCCTTTATATTCTTTAATTTTCAGTTGTCATAGTGTTGCAAATTATAAATTCTCATGTGCTGTAACTTCTGATCATACTCTTTATGTTATCTAGCTATACCTTTCTCAGTGAATATATTACATGCAGTACATACTTTAATGTGATTAGTCTAGTGTTTTTCTTGTCATTGTATTTACAGTCTAGTAATAGTTTTTTATGGACGTTTCACAGGTTTATAACCTGTGTTGGCCTGAAAATGGTCCATGTAGATCAGCACTCCAGCTAACAAATGAAAATAACTATTAAAATCGATGAATTAATTATTACAAATTCCCTCTCATATTACTTCTCAGCCCATAAAAGATTGCTCTGTTTTGGTTTCATTGTGTCTACTGAAATATATGCTACCGCCTGCTATTGCTTCTTTTCCCACCTTTTCTATTATCTGATTCACATTACATTATACCTTGAAATATGTTACGTGCTGTATGTTACTGAAAACAGGAGACTTTAACCTTTACTATGTGAATTTCATTTTTTTACAGTAGAACAAGTCTGTTTGTATTGTTTCCAAAACTTTTATGGAACATATACAGTTTTTTTTTTCAATTTTATTGGTATAGGTAGGCTGAAAATACATTCACTTATGATTATGTCATGAAAGGTCAATAACACAGAAGGGAGACACTCAAATGAGGAAAAAAAGAGCAAATGAAATGACATACAGCTTATAGCAATTCACAAAACATTGAATATTTCAATCCCAATATCAGTAAACTCCAGCTACAAGACCCAGGAGAAGCACTGTCTGTAAATGGTAGCGTTAGGGAAAATGTTTTTAGTGACATAATGAAAAGGGTTGGGTTTAGAGGCAAAGTTAGGGTTAGGACTAGCACACGTGAGTAAGGTGGTGAAGGGGGGCATGTGTGCTCTTTACATTTCCTTATTAAAAACCTGAACCCTAACAGTACCCCTACATAAGACAAAACACAGAACACACACACAACACCAAACTTTTACAACACTAAATCTATCTCCTTACTTAGCCTATATTCAAACCGTAACCCTAATGACCAACCATGTACACTAACCTTTGTAATGTCATCTTGCACATTTTCACAACAATCATCTTTTCAGTCAACCATTCATTTTCCTACATGCACCTACTTACCTCCACTATATAAAACTTAAATTCAGTCATGTTAGATTTTTGCAAAAGGCAATTCATTCATTCATTTGTGCAGTTCCTTTTTTTTACACTCACACAAACATGTTAACCAAATTCAGTCAATCATTTAAATTACCTTTCTCTCCATATATATCTATATCTATATGTTTATGTATCTATATCTGACATATATATATGTATATACACACACACACACACACACACACACACACACACACACACACACACATACACATACACATATATATAGATGGGCTTGGAAGTACAGTACTATTTTTTCCTTAAAAATAACACAAATGTAAATTGCTGTAGTCCTGGAGGCTCCTTGGTATATGGACGTAGAGAAAGTCTGTTTTGACCTGCAGCATATTAAGACATTCAAATAGAAATCTGTAAGTGTTATACAGTTAAACATGGTATAGCTGAATAATATGATACTGAATAAATATAAAAAAAGCAGCCATCAGAAAGTCATATGTAGTACAACATATCTACCCACAGATTTTTATTAAAAAGGGAAAGAAAGAATGTGCCAGTTTTTACATGCACTCCTCCGTAGCATAGAGTGTGAATGTGGTAGCACACAGGATGAGAAACCATCTCTCTTTTTACACTAAAAGATGTTTACTATCTTATCATATTTTATAATTATATGCAAACTTAAACCACAACTCTACTGGGTAACAGATGTTAGGCGTTATCATGGATTAGTGCAGCCATAGAATTCAGGTTCTTTTAATGTTCCATGAACTCTGGCACTTTGCTGTATTACACAGCCTAGAAAATAATGACTACATTTACTAAGATATAGATCTGGAGACACATAATTGATTTTCAAAGTCACTTTTTCTTTATTTTGCAGTGCTGTGTGGAACTTGTTTAACATATGTTTTCTTAGATGCGACTTGCAGCAAATCTTAGCACAAAAGTTTCCTTTCTAGTCAAATGCTATAAGGCAATTTTAATAAACCACATGGAAGTATTCCATGAATGTGCATCTGGAATCCACCAGCATTTACTACAGGTATACATAATCAATAATAATGGCAACTGTCACCCTAAAGCAACAGTCATTGTCTGCAAAGTGTATGCCACAAATGAATAGTGGCTATGTGTGTGGAACTTGGTCCTTTCATAATAAACTCTATAAATCTCTGCATATGATTTTATGTTCAACATTAAGTCAAAAAAAAAAAAAAAACACAACCCTCTTTGTCCGTGTTTATACTGTGTCACCTGATAGCTGCTGAATCACATCTATAGTAAACAGTATTTGCTGCACTACATTTTAGCAACAGTTATTTGTTATACAAAAAACTGGAAACCATGTCTTATCTAGCTCCATGAAAGCATTATTGCAATAGAACCATGTCCAAGAAAATAAAGCTTACATTTTGTTTAAAACAAACCTTCTTTGAGCCATAGGCCACATGACAGATACACTCGGTGAGTAGAATTCAGTTTATGCAGTCAAGTTCCTGGGTCTCCAGGAAAAAAAGAGCACAGAAATGCCTTATCACATTTTCATATCTTCATTGCCAAACTATAATGGAGTTTTCATTAAGTTTCTTAATTTATTATTTTGTTGTGCTCTTTAAGCATTATTTCCAAAATAATGCATACCTTATACATGCTATACACTGTTGCATAAGTTATTGCCTTTAGACCAGTTCACTTATCCCATTAAAATGATACCAAGTTCCAGTTCATTATACCATTATACACTTGGATATGAAGGAGTCTAATGAGTGCATACATGCATACTCACTTGTCTATTTCAAGCACTCCAGTCCCAGGCACTCAAAGGCTACTGTCTCAAAGTCAGGCAGTCAAGCATACTGTATCTCAGGTAGGCTGCTTCTTAAAGCCAGGGACTCAAGCATATTGTAGCTCGAGTAGGCTGCTACTTAAGGCCAGTTACTCAGGTATATTGTAGCTTGGGTAGGCTGCTGCTTAAAGCCAGTTACTCAAGCATACTCTAGCTTGGGTAGGCTGCTGCTTAAAGCCAGGGACTCAGGTATATTGTAGCTCAGGTAGGCTGCTGCTTAAAGCCAGCGACTCAGGCATATTGTAGCCTGGGTAGGCTGCTGCTTAAAGCCAGGGACTCAGGCATATTGTAGCTCAGGTAGGCTGCTGATTAAAGCCGGGGACTCGGGCATATTGTAGCTCGGGTAGGCTGCTGCTGCTGCTTACTCTTGAACACCAGTCCCAGGCACTCAAAGGCTACTGTCTCAAAGCCAGGCAGTCAAGCATATTGTATCTCGGGTAGGCTGCTTCTTAAAGCCAGGGACTCAGGCATATTGTATCTCAGGTAGGCTGCTTCTTAAAGCCAGGGACTCAGGTATATTGTAGCACAGGTAGGCTGCTGCTTAAAGCCAGAGATCAGGTATATTGTAGCTCAGGTAGGCTGCTGCTTAAAGCCAGGGACTCAGGCATATTGTAGCTCAGGTAGGCTGTTGCTGCTGCTTACACTTGAACTTGAATATGAGTTCATGCTAGCAACTGCTGCAGCTTACCTGAACACGTCACTTGAGTTCAAGTGAGGTAAGTGCATCAGCAATGGTGAGGGACAGGGTGGAAGTTTACATTAGGATACTGGTCAAAATGGGAGTTTTAGGTCTAAGGAGAGAGAGAGAGAGAGAAAGAAGGGTGTCTTATTCTTAAGACACAATAAGGAAGTCTTAGTGTTAGGGAATAGGAGGTGGGATTTTAGGGCTAAGGAACAGGATGGGAGTTTGAAGGTATGGGAACAGGTAGGGAGTTTTAGAGATAGAGTTACTGTTCTGTTGAGGCTATACAATATTTATAGGACAGACTGTTGGGAGGGTATAAGTAAGTACAGGATATCAACTTAGTGAGAGTTTGAGTACTTGCCTTGTTGAGAAACTGGCATCGAATAGGTGTGTCATGAGCAACTGGCATGCAACCACTTGTACTAGATACCATGCTCTTATGCAAGTGGTTGCATGTGTGTGTGTGTGTGTGTGTGTGTGTGTGTGTGTGTGTGTGTGTGTGTGTGTGTGTGTGTGTGTGTGTGTGTGTGTGTGTGTGTGTGTGTGTGTGTGTGTGTGTGTGTGTGTGTGTGTGTGTGTGTGTGTGTGTGTGTGTGTGTGTGTGTGTGTGTGTGTGTGTGTGTGTGTGTGTGTGTGTGTGTGTGTGTGTGTGTGTGTGTGTGTGTGTGTGTGTGTGTGTGTGTGTGTGTGTGTGTGTGTGTGTGTGTGTGTGTGTGTGTGTGTGTGTGTGTGTGTGTGTGTGTGTGTGTGTGTGTGTGTGTGCATGTGAGTGCGAGAGTGTGTGTGTGTGTGTGTGTGTGTGTGTGTGTGTGTGTGTGCGCGCGCTAGTGTGTGTGCGTGTGTGCACGTGTGTGCGCAAGTGTGTTAGTGAGTGCACATACTTGCCTGTCTTGGACAAGAAGGACACTGAATAATCCTTGAAGAAAACTGAGACTATTAAATGTAACTTCTGCAAGGCAGAAAGGGATATCAGCATATGAACATTTCCTCTTCGCCTAACATTGCTTTCAGGTAGCCTACAAAAGCCATGCTTTCACAATATACACAATATGAAAAAAATGAATGTTGCACAGCCTTGAACACTGTTTTCTGAGGACTCTCCACATTACTTTCTTAAGACAACAGTCAGGCAGTTCCAGAAGTTATAAAAATACCCTTGTTTTATTTCAAAACATTCTTAACATATTCCTTGAAAGATTTTTATGTATCTCCTATTCAAAAGCCAAGCTGATTGTTACTTGTTAGTGTTCTACAACAAGCAGATAGCTTGCTTGTATCAATGTACAAAGTAATCTAACTGTCATGTAGTTGGTTCCTTGCTGGTTATATCAAGGAATTGGTTAATGTAGTATTACTTTTATATAAAGTAATAATGTATGGCTCAGTAGTGCAAAGATGTGGGTAGATGCTTATTTATACGATTAATCTAAAACTCTTTAAAATACATTTGTAAAAATACTCTCTGCTTATACTTTTGACACAAATGACTTGACCTTCAGTGTCATAAATTATGGGCCATTGGGTTGCCCAGGTGTGAAACTCAGTTATTTGCTACATACCCAGCCTTGCATATTATTCTGCATTTCACACACCACTACATTGTCCATTAACAGTCATGAATTATGAGTTCCTGGATGGCTGACTATATTGTATTACCAAGACATTGTTACACCAAGACCTTTCTGTGACAATGTGCATACCATCCTTTTTAGGACTGGCCTTAGCTATGATTTATGCAGCAATAGATCTTCTGGCTTGCAGTATTTGACTTGAATTTGGGTTAAAAAGACATTGTTTTACAGGAGACTATATACTATACGTAATTAAGATATACATAAAAATCACGTACCATTCAATCTTTGGTACACATTCCTGCTATACGCGAAATAGAATGTGGGCCCTGTCAGCATTTTTCTCTGTAACATGTACATTTAAAAAAATGACATTTTGAACCCGCCAAGGTTGCCTGTCTGCTTCCCTAAGCATATTCTTCTCTTTATACTTCAGTTGTAGTTTAAATCTTATTTTTTAAAATCACTGTTCTAAGTTGGTTAGAACAGGGTTATGTTTGAATCAAAAGGAACTTTTTTTTTTCAAAATGAGAACAAAAGAAATGCCAATAAAACTTGCAAGAGTTGCAAGCACCCATAACCCAGGGAGCCGACATGCTGAACGTGTTACTTACCCCGAGACGTCTGCTCCTGATCTTCACATAACCTTGTTTCACTATGTCATTAAAATTTGAAGACATCATCTTCACTTGCTCCACACACCTCTGTTATCAAGCAAAGGGAGTGGGTGACAGGGATGTAGTTACATTTCTCTTCTGCTATTCAGCAGTCCCCATCAGCTCAGCCCAGAAACAAGCTGCATTGTTTAATCCACCTGGGAGACAAGGAAAGCAAGATACGGTGAGAGAGAGAGAGAGAGAGAGCGAGAGAAAGGCTATAGCAAAGCGAGAGAATCTAACTGGAACTGCATCAGCTGACAGAAGGATCTGACTGCATGCTGGAATGTACCACTGTGTCAAGACAGTGAAGGGATACTGCTGTTCACACATGCACACACACACACACACACACACACACACACACACACACACACACACACACACACACGTGCATGCAAAGAACAGACATACTCTGATCTTAGCTTAGCTTCTGGATTATGTTCATCTTTCTTGAGATAAGATCCTTCTAAGCTGTTGAAGCAATGATAGCCTGCAGCTAGATATGTACACAGGACAGGTGCAGTACCCCTCTGAACCTCATGACTTGTGTAATATTTCCAAATAGAAATAGACTGGGGAGAAGGCAGAAATTTAAGTTTGCTTGTTTATAAGTAAAAGTTGAACGCACAAGTGTGAGTGTCAGCAATACCAACAGAGCTAAATTTTCATTCACATGAGAAAATAAAACATAGAAATCTAATATATACTATACACCAGTAATGCATTACATCAAATTTAAATGTGTGGTAGATATTTGAAATGTGTAGTGGTGAAGTTAAGAAATTTGTTCAAAAGATTTAATTAATATTGCTAATAGCCAATCCATCTGGAAGAAAAATAGATGCAATGAGAAGTGGAGACTACCATGCAATAACAACAACATGTCCCAGAATCTCAAGGGTAAGAAATTAATTTTTATAAAAGTTTTCCTTATATAATGGGACTTAATGCTATCTGAGAATCTGGGCTATCATGCATTTTCCTGAAGAATAAGAAATCAGTTATGCTAATGCCTGGCTGAGAATATTACAATATTGTTCTGTTTCAAAAACACACATTTTATGAGGTTCAGAAACTTACGAGGTATGAGAAATAATGTCACCAAACTTAGACTGGTTTATATGCAATGTGTTACATCCATTTCTGTTTGAAACATGGGCACCTAGCTGAGTTATTATGATGCTTTAGGTTTAAGTTGTATATATAATTCAGGGTCACTGCAGTACAAAACAAATACAGCTTGGTACCTTTATTTGTATAAAATCAGACACTGAGCAGATCAGGAGCTTTATGAATAAATATAAGCTCTGCTGTATCTGTCACATGCTTTGTATTTCCAAATATAGCAAAAACAAATTCTCTTTGTGTGCTTTTTGCTTATGCCATCCAGTCCACATTCTGAAATAACTGCACCAACCTACTCCAAGTTATTTGAGCATGTGCTGTTCCACCGCTAGACACCATCTTAAATCCTTCTCTGAAAATAAATCCTTGTTATTGCCCCGCATTTCTGTTATCCATCCACCAGCCAGCTCACATTTCTAGATAATGACCAAAGCACCATTTAACTGCTTCCTTCTGCACTGTGTCCCACTTATGCCTTGCACTTCATGTTCACATATACTTACGAAGTGTCCACCTCACTGCCAGTACTATGGTGTAGAGCGATAAAGTCGCAACTACAGCCCAAGCAATATGGCTTTGATTAGCAACTCGGGTAAATGAGGTGCTGGCAGGGTGGGACAGCTTTGCCCATCACAGAGAGGAGAGGGTGTTCCACAGGGGGAAGCAGCCCTCAGACATAACAGATGAACATGGAAGGATGAGGATAGGTTATTACAACCCCCCCCCCACAGCAGCATGGATGATATATGGTCTCAGGACACCATAATGATGCTTGTCAGCCCCAATCATGGTGGAGTAAGTCGGGGGGAAGACTGGGAGGGGTAGGTAGACCTGACGCAGGACATGGGCACCAGGATGAGCTGATGGTTGGCTGTGTAGGAGGGAGGAAACAGTACCATCCCTACTGTCTCCTAATCAGTTTCATCCCTTTTAAACCATGCATTACACTTCTACACATAATAACCAAAGTAGTTAAACTTCCTTACTCTTTGTTCTGTCTGACTTATATTATGCACTCCACATTCCCATAAAATTACAAAAGTACATTCCCACTGCCTCCGTCTCTCTGTCTGTGTCTGTTACATTCAGTGAACCAAAAGCTACACCAATGGACTCTCTCTCTCTCTCTGTTTTGCTGTCCCCAGACTTCATATTCTACAGTGGCAATGTAGACTCAAATTCTATGGTACTTTTAGAGTAGATCTATATCTTCACCTAATAAGTACAGGTACAGAGTATTCCCATCATACCTCTCAACGTCTTAGTGTAAGAAATCTGGACAAAGCCCAAAAAAATGGGGAGACAAAGGCCCAAAAATAGGGACATATTTTAATTAGTGCTCTTATAAACTTAGAACATTGCTAGAGTAACAGGGTTTGTCTTAACATGCATTTTATGAAGGATATGAAGTTTGAAACTCAAATGTATGTCATTATTTAGTGAATTCAGTCCTCAGATCATCCAAGTGATTTGTCCGAAAACCACAAATTTTATGAGTTACAGACCAAAAATATGAGCCAAAAATCTGGACATTCTGTGAAAATCTGTACAGTTTAGAGGTATGAATTTCCCATCATAGACCCATTAAAGGAAAGAAAATGGTCCATCAGTATAGTCTTTAGTTTATTGAATGTGACTCAGATCACAGAATCACAACCGGCTATACACAGTTACCTGAAACCACATCCTGCAGAAGCAGGTATTTATTGACTAACAAAGTTGCCAACAAATTGAATTTCAGAGATAGTATTTCCTGAATTCAGGAGAGAATACATGGAAGTGACAGGAACAATGGGTAGAGAAGCAATTAATAGCTAATGTTTGCAGGGAGTAAAACAGCTGCTTCCCATCACACCATTAAAATTACAGCTCTCAGGTTGATGAAGCATGGGGTTAAATCTGTAGTGCAGTTGAAAAGACACCTAATCCTGTGTGCGTGCATCCTCAGAGTAGAAATAATAAAGTTTGGGTGGGAATGATGCTATCACATGAAGGTTGCACAATCTAATAATTTCAATTATTGTTCTAACATATTCTTTACATAATTCAAACAATAAAAATCCACTACCAATCATTAGAGAACTGGAGTTCCGCTGTGGTAACCCCTAACCGGGAAAAGCCGAAAGACACAAACAAACTATGGCTAAGAGATGATGACATTCTTGCAGTCCTCAGCACGTGTGCCATATACATGTTGCATAATTGTTTCTGTTTATACTTATCCCAAATGGGTTCACTAAAGGTGCTCAAGTCCCAAGCCCCTGAAAAACATTGTCTCAAAGGCAGTGATGCAAAGGTCTTGTAGCTCGGATAGCTGCTGTGAGTGCTAGAGCTCAAATAAGAGATAAGGCAAGCAGCCATGGGGAGGGGAAAGTTGCTCACCCTCAAAGTCGACTATGAGTTCAAGCAAGCTGTTGGGTGGAAACAGGAGGAGACTTTTGGGATTAGGAAGTAGAAGGGGGATTTTAGGGATTGGAAGCATGAAGGGAATTCCAGGGTTAGAGAACAATTGGGGGGAACTTGGGTTTAGGGAGTGGGTTGGAGTTTTAGGTATAATGAGTAAGAAGAGACTTTTATGGTCAGCGAATGATCAGGGAATTTAGGTTTAGGGAGGGAGTATAGTTTTAAATTTAGGGAGCAGTCAGGAACTTGAGGATTAAAGAGGGGGTGGGAATGTTAAGTGTAAGGGACTGAGGAGACTTATTAGGGTTTAGGTTCTGGTAACAATATGTAATTAATAGGATCAGGTGATGGGAGGGCTTTTGTGAAACAGGAGATTGGGCTAGTAAGAGACACAGCATTTGCTTTATTGCACAAGTGGAAATGAGTAATAATATCATGAGACACTAGCACATATAGTAGACCCATAATAAACAGTATGAACCTGTTGACATTACTCTGGCACAAATCTTGCAAACATTTTATTGATTATACTATGTGTAATGTATTTGCCACTGTTGATATTGTTACTAGATCATAGTTCAGTGTGTTATGTTTCAGTAATTCGATTCTTCAGCAGGTTATGAGAAGATGATTGTCAGTTTTGGCTCCATAGCTAGGTTTTGGGATGCAGCATGCTGTGAGTTCCTGTAATGTGTTTATTCATGGTATACTATTTCCTGTTTTTAACTTTTTAAGTCATAGAAAATAAAAACAGCTCCCTTTTGTCCCCACTGCCCTTTGATAAATCCTAGAAGATGAAAGCAGCCCCTTGTTGTCTTCAATGCCATTTTATAATTCCATTCCAGTCCTGCGTCCATACTAGTATAACCATAATGACTTGCACACCACTCCTAATTCAATAAGCCCTCTCACCATACTGCTAAGCACTATAGTTTTTCTCTGTCGACATTCTTATTACAGTTCCATGACAATGCGTTCAGTGCTTATGCTTTTCAAAAATGAGAGCACTATATGTGGTGTTAATAGTTGTGATCAAAATGGCACTGCTTCCTTTAGTAAAAAAACACAACATAATAACTTCCAGTGTCAGTAGACAAAAGGCTGTGACTCAAATTCTCATTAAGCCGTTCATCAGTAAAAATATAAGATGTTCTCTGTCCTCATTTGACCCCATGATAAGTGATTGTTCATTCACCAAATTGATTTTTATATCAGCTACACCAATTGTTGGCTACATCTCATTTTGTTTATCTGCCTTATGTGATTCACTCGGTAAATGGCCCATTTTAGCTGATGATCTATAACTCATACAGGAACTCATAGGACGAAATTCAGCAAACATTACTAACTTTAGACCTATAGCATTATCAAACTCATCAAAAACTAGGGATGCTTTACAGAGCCAAAAACTTTCTCACTAACACAAGTAAAGCTACATTTGCCACTAAATATCTCCTTCCCACTCTTCTTTATGGTGCTGCCATCCTTAATAACCTTCAGCCATCACAAAAATCGAAACTTGAACAACGATTTAACAAAGTTGCTAAATTAGCAACTAATACCCATTTCAGAACCCCCAATTGTATAGCAGTAAAAAAACTAAATTAGTTCGCAATACCCCATCAAATAACATATACAGTTTCTTGCTACCCATAAAATTATCCAGAATCCATCTACTTGTCCAGCACTAAATAATATTCTAAACAAATATGTTCCTAGTCAGTCATTATGAAACAGTGACCAAAGACTTCTGTCTGCCCACAAACCTATCAAATCTGCTGGGTATTGTCTGTACTCATACCATGTTATAAGGCCTGGAATTCCTTATCTCTAGCTGTCAGGTCAATACCCTCCCTCCTATCCTTCAAAACCATTCTGGAAGACTTCCTAGCCAAAAGCTGTTCTTGCTCAACACCAAGATAATCAATATCCCTAAATGAGCAAATACCTATTTATAACTTACAGCTCCTTATTTTCCCTTCTTCGCTCATTTCTTTACTTTTATTTGTTTCTCTTCCATGGCTTCGTCTCTGCTTATACCATAAGTCTGATTTTCTCTCACTTCATATTTCATTTCCTGTTTGTATTATACTAACTTACCCTTAAATTTTCTATAAATTGGTTTCAATTTCCCTAAGTATTAAATCATTTTCAAATAACTTGTAGCTATTCTTAACCAATGTTTTCATATTATCTCGTTTGGTATAATTATTTAAACTGTATTTGTTTTTCATATTATTTTTAAAGACTAGTAAATTATTGTTCTTAAAATGTTTCCTAATACTTTGGAGCTTTTCTCCACAGGCCACCACTGAAAATAGGCTCCTACCAAGTTAGTCTTTCCCAGTAATCAAATGTAAATACATAAATAACTCATCTTTTTAAGATCTGTAAATAGTGCAATAGTCATGTATAGAAAGGAGGACTGCACACTAGCCAAGGTTACTATTCAGGGGTCTTCTTGGAAAATGATGCTGAGATAATTCAGGGAAAGTGTGAAGCAAGAAATGGCAGCAGGCAGATTAGAGAAGAAAATGGAGGCAACATAAGAAAATAAAGGGCAAATGTTTGAGAAGGTAGGCTGTAAGAAAAAAAGGGTAAAAGAAAGAAAGAATTAAGAATTATGTATTTATTTATTGGCATTTGTTGACCAGGAAAGCCCACTGGGTCCGAAACCCATTTTCAGTGGAGACCCAGGGAGCAAAGCTCCACAGTTTAACAAAGTATCATACAATAATTATACAAGAAAGTACAAAAACAAATATAATGTTGCAGAGATGCATGTAGATTCTCAGTTATATACATTCAATCAGAATAATAATAGTGAAACTTTAGCAAAGTATAGCAAACTTTCAATGCACATGAGTAGTCAAGAAAAACATAGTAACTTTGATACATTTCATAGGTTGGAGAAAAAAGTGATTCAGTTGATTAATAGCAGATATCAGAGAAGGTTAAGGCAGATTCCTAATATAATATGTTTGCGAAGTTAAGGGGGCTTACACTGTATTTCACAGGTACAGCTGGGATTGTTTAAAAAGTGGGTTTTGAGAGCAGTTTTAAAAGCTGTAAGTGAGTCATGCTGAGTAATTGAAGAGAGGAGGTTATTCCACAGTCTGGCAATGCTATATGAATACAGGAAATTCTCCTGCTATCCTATTGGGTCTAATTACATTTAGAAGGGTTTACCTGAGGAGCGGAGGGTTTGTGTAGGTGTGTATGTGTGCAAGACAGAGTGTAGTGCAGGACAGCTGTCAGGCTGGAAAATTAGCTTGTGAGCAAATGTTAACTGAGTATAGTAGAGATGGTGGCGAGAGTCTAACCAGGACAGGTTTCAGATAGCAATGCAGTGATATGTGTGTGCTTGGGCATGTTGGAGGCAAATTTTACTATTTTGTAATAGCATGATTGCAGCTTATTACTGAGGGATGTATGGAGGTTGGTGAAAGTGGGGCTTCCATACAAGAGGGATGGGATAAGTAAAGTGTTAGCTAGTTTTAACTTACTTTGTTTATATAGGTAAAGTTTATGACAGTATAGTTTGCCCAGTTATTTTTTTTTTACTGTATTGAGTGTGTATTGTACAAAGGAGAGTTTGTCATCAAAAGTATTTCCTAAAAGTTTTGTATATTGCACCTGATCGATTTCTGTTTTGTTGTGTGAAAAGATTTTTAAATCTACAGATGGAGGTTTTGATGAGAATAGTAACAGTTTATTTTTTGGGGGGAGTGGGTTCAGCATTAATTGGACATCATTTAGCCAGCTTTCTATGGAGGAGAACGCATCTTGGTGATCTTCTGGAGGTTTGTGAAATTGTTGGAGGAGGAGATGATAGCTGAATCATCTGCATATTAAATCAATATGCTTTCTTGGGAGGCTTTATTTAGATCATTAATGAATAAAAGTATTGGTCCTAAATGGACCCTTGTGGGGACACCTATGTTGTTTGGTAGGTACTCTGATTGTTGGTTTTGTCATCTAACTGATTGCTGTCTATCATTTAAGTAAGTGGAAAACCAGGTTAACCAGTAAAATGAAGCAAGTAGTGCCAGAACAGTCACCAAAAAGCTCCAGAATGATAGACACCACTGTAGAAAGCACTATAAACCAAATCCCCTTTTAACATTTTTATATGTACTTAAAGTAGTTTAGCAATATTTATAACTAATTTAAAGGTTTATTAAGCGTTTTTGAACAGTTTTTTTTATCAGAATAGTGTTTATGATTGGCCAGTGAAATCTGATGTCACTATATAAAGCTGGGAATCCATTATTGAATGTTATCTGATGAAGTCTGCTGGACGAAAACATATTTGTAATGTTGTGCATTAAAACAGATTAAAACTTGCTTTTTATACCAAAGGATTTGGTTTATGGTGCTTTCTACAATGGGGTCTATCATTCTGGAGCTTTTTGGAAAAGCAGGTTATCACACTGGGAGAGCATCTTAGTTTTTTTAAGTGTTGTAATAGCTTAGGGTGTGATACTGTGTCAAAAGCTTTTGAAAGGTCTAACAGGTGTACTGAGGTTGATAGGCCAGCATCAAGAGCTTTATTCACAGTATCAGTGAAGGAGAGTAAAGCTGTGGTTGTACTGTAACCTGGGCAAAAACCATGTTGGGTAGGAGCTAGGAGGTTGTTGCTGGTGAGGCGATGTAGTACTTGGGTTTGTATGCATTTTTCCAGGATTTTTAATAGTGGGGAGAAAATAGAGATTGGCCAGTAGTTTGAAAGATCATGGGCATTGCCACCTTTGTGTAGTGGGGTTATAATGGATTTTTTCAATAGTTGTGGCACATAAGATTCAGTGATAAAACAGTTGATAAGAATACTAACAGGGTAAGCTATAGCTCTGGTCACAAGTTATAGGTATCCAGGTGGTAAGTTATCAGCAGAGAGTGAGCAGGGCTTTAGTTTGGTTAGCAATTTTAGAATTAGGGCTGTAGGTACAGGTTGTAGTGTGGAGGGTGGGTTGGGTGGAATACTATTAGAGAGAGCTATAGTGCGTAAAGAGGTAGATATGCGGTATATTTTTATGGTATTGTTGAAATTAGGGTTGGTTTGTGAGGATGAGTCCTTGACTAGTTTTTGGATGGCTTCAATGAAGTGGGTGTTAAATATTTGTGCTATCTGGTAAGGGTCTTTTTCAGGAAAGAGTGATGGGTTTTGAATGTTACCTGGATTAAGAAGGGAGGATATAGATTTCCAGAATTTTTTGGATTCTTATTTTGAGAGGATAGTTGTGAGGAGAAATAGGTTTTCTTATCAGCTATGATAAGTTTTTTTGCAGCATTTCTAAGATTTTTATAGTTTTACCCATTTTGTATAGTTCTACAGTTTTTCCAGATTTTCCAGGCTTTGTCCCTAGACCAGAGGGTTTTTTTTTGGTATGCTTAGTTAACCAGCGGACATGGTTAGAATTTGTACGTTTCGTACAAAGAGGAGTTAGGTTGTTTGATAAGAAAGATGTTATTAAAATGGTAAACAGCATCATCTAGGTGCAGTGATTTTAATGCGGACCAGTTTTGAGCTTGTAGGTTAGTAATAATTATGTTTTGGTTAAAGTGGGAGAAGTTTCTGATAGATTTGTATGTGTGTGTTTTGGGCATGTGTAGCTGGGTTCTATGAGTGTATGCAGGTAGATGGTCACTTAGAGTGTTTGAGAAGGTGCCAGTATTGGTTTATTACTGGGGCTGGGATACAAGAATTCAATCTAATGTAGCTTCTGCTTGGGTGTTTAGGGCATGTGTGGGCTCTGTAACAAGTTGTGTGAAACTATGGAGATTAATGCTAGTGTTAGGAGCTTTGGATGTTAGGTTTTGCCAGTTGATGTTAGTATCACCTAGAATAATATTTTCTTGAGAGAAATTTTAGTTAATCCAACATAGGAAATATTCTAAGTGGGGGATGTTTTGATCAGGGGGAATATAGATGGTGACAATACAGAGTTGTTTATTATGGTTTATATGGAGGGATGTTATAAGAATTTCCATATTATTGAAAGGGGAGACTGGTTTTGGATATGTATTTATTGTTAAGGGGTCCTTATAGATTAGGACTACACCTCCCCCTTTTTGTGGTTTCTGTCATTATGAAGAATGTTGTATCCTGGTGGAAGAATGTTGGAGTCAGATATATGTGTTTTAAGTCATGTTTTGGTTATTGCTACAATGTCCAGTGAATGGTGACAAAGCCAAGACTGGAATTCAGTAATTTTGTTACTTGAGGCTTCATGCATTAATACCTACAAAGTATAAATCTCAGGCTTTAGGTGAAGTAGTGTATTTTGGCAGGTTATTTGGTCCTGGATTGGGTTGAACATCTCCACCTTGAGGTAATACTAGGAGGAGATAATGTAGGGTGTGTGGTGGACATGTTTTTAGTAAAGGTAGTTGTGGGTAATGTGTTATTTTTAGTTTAGTATGAATGGGGTGAGCTGTGGTTTGCCTAAACATAGGGTGTTGTTTACTAATAGAGATGGCGAGATGTTGGAGTAACTGGTTAAATTATGTTGTGAGTAGCTAGTGATGTGGATGTTGGAGGAGATATTTTTATTCTAGACTATGTGGAGGAGCAGAGGGATAATAGTAGTAGTGAAGTAGTAAGGGTTTGTAAGAGTATTAAAAGTTTTAGTGCATGGTACATAATGGGAGTATAGAGATTGGGAAATGGTCATAATTGTTAAGTTAGGAAGTGGGGACATTGTGTTAATAGAGGGCAGGTGGCAGGAAAGGGGATGGGATGTTAATGATGTTTGGAATGGGATTGGTCAGGTGGCAGAAAAAGAGGAGTTACAGGAAGTATAAATCTAACGAAAGTTGTGGTGGGTGGGAATGGGGGTGAGGTAGGGGAGCGGAGTGAGCCTGGAGCGGGTAGGACCAGGATCCTGAAAGTTGCTGCGACTGACAAAAACAATCAGGTAAGTAAAATATTTCTGGGAAAGCAAGACTAGAGGAGAAATATAAATTACACAGAATTACATAAAATTAGTGAATTCTTAATATCACAGCAATGGGATTATGCATTTTGTAGGACACATCAAGTAAAGAAATACATGGCAAGACAGAAAACGAGGAGTTTCTGAAAAATACATAAAATTTATCTACCCACTTTCCTTTTTCTTTTAGTGGTATTAGGGAGATACAAGTTGTGGACATGCCAATAAGGAGGAATAAGAAGAAAATAAATTAATCTAAAATTTTCAGAATTGTCACTTGCCTTGCTGATGTGGCTTGGAGATGAGGAGTAATGAAAACTCTTGTGCAGTAACTGCTGAGGATGTCAGCCTGCTTTACCATTCATTTGTAGTCAGAGGGCTTTGTCAGTCCCAGACAATAGAGGGATGATAGGGACAAGGAAGAATATCCCTTGTCCTTGTGTAATTTAGTTATTCATGACCCTTAAGTAAGATAGGTGCCATGCTGAAATTAATTACAGTAAATCAAAAAGGCCTCAGATGAAACTGAAACCACTGCTATGAAAAAGAAATAAGAGCAGACAAAAGGCAAGAAAAGTCTTAACGTGTTAATTTTTAAAGCAAGTATAGGTAGAAGGTAGAATAAATATGCAATTCTTGCTCATTTAACATGCACTTCCTCATCTGCTTTGCACTTGTCAAGAAAGTGACTTCTTGCTGGCTTATGTATAAACCGTTTTCAGTATTGCAATTTCATGAAACGCAAAGTGAATTGGATGTGCAGTCCCAGCCATGCTAAAGAAAGGTGCATTCCAAGATGGTGCAAGTTTCCTTGGGTGACCACAGCTGTGATCTGTAATGAGGTGTCTGCTAGCATGATCAGATTTCCTTTCTTTCCAAGTAGCAGATGATGGATGTGACTGTAAAGCTGTACATAGCATTTTCCTTGTGCTGATAACACTTTCCTACTTTATCCCATGTTATACTGGAATTGTGACTTTGGAGCATCAGTATAAAACCTAAGTATGCTCTGCTGCTGTTTGTGAGCTTTGATGCATCTAAAACATGTGCTCTCCTCTTCCTCCATCTTATTATACAACATGTACAGTTTGTTATTAATAGATGACCTGTATGCTCATATCAGGACAGACACAAAAGGATATGAGGACTGCATGAGTCCACATGGTTGGGGCAACAAGAACAAATAAGAAACTGCCACCCTAGATTTCTGTCTAGCAAATGGCTTTATGGTGACCAACACAAAGTTCAGCAAGAGAGGGAGAGGGAGACAGTTATAAAATCACATACAGACGTAGTCAACCTGCAAATCAGGCAGAATTCCTAATAGTAAGAAAATGTTACTGGGCTAGAATCAGAAATTGCAAAGTCATCCCACCGCACAATATAAACACAGATGGCACAGTGGTTAAGGTCTTCAGCTACCATGCAATCAATACAAGGTTTAATCCTGACATAAGGCAGTGCCTGTGTGGAGTTTGTATGTTCTCTGTGTTGGGTTCATCCCAAAAACATGCTGGGTATTTCAACCTTAAATTCAGCCCAGATAGAATGTAGTTGTGGGCAGTAGCAGTACAGACTCTAGATAGTGCCAACCAGGGAAGAGTTGTATATATCAACTCCATCAAGCATTAACTGTAATACACAGTACCTGTACAGTCTTGATGGCATAGGCCTGACATGTTGCACAGCCTGGGTGGCATATGCCTGACATGTTGCACAGTCTGCATGGCATAGGCCTGACATTTTGCATAGTCTGCATGGCATAGGCCTAACATGTTGCACAGTCTGCATGGCATAGGCCTGACATGTTTCACAGTCTGGGTGGCATAGGCCTGTCATGTCAGGCCTATGCCACCCAAGCTGTACAATATGTCAGGCCTATGCCACCCAGACTGTGCAACATGTCAGGCCTATGCCATAGAGACTATGCAACATGTCAGGCCTATGCCACGCAGTCTGTGCAATATGTCAGGCCTATGCCATGCAGACTGTGCAACATATCAGGCCTATGCCATAGAGACTGTACAACATGTCAGGTATATGCCACCCAGACTGTGCAACATGTCAGGCCTATGCCATAGAGACTATGCAACATGTCAGGTATATGCCACCCAGACTGTGCAACATGTCAGGCCTATGGCATAGAGACTATGCAACATGTCAGGTATATGCCACCCAGACTGTGCAACATGTCAGGCCTATGCCATAGAGACTATGCAACATGTCAGGTATATGCCACCCAGCCTGTGCCGCATGTCAGGCCTATGCCACCCAGTCTGTGCAACATACCAGGCCTATGCCATACAGACTGTGCAACATGTCAGACATATGCTACCCAGACTATGCAACGTTAGGCCTATGCCACCCAGACTGTGCAACGTTAGGCCTATGCTACCTCATTCTTCCCCAAAAATACGTCATAGTCTTAGAGAGAGTAACCCAGTCAGCAAAGAGGATAAAAACAGTGGTAGGTGCAATACCCCAACTTATAAACTGTTATATAAGATGATAGACATTGTGTTAAGGAAATTATCTTAAATACTGCTTTAAGTATTGATTATTCAGAGAAAATAGCGTGCAATCCAAATGCTATGCTTACTTTTATGCACTGCTTATCCACTATGAGTGATAATTGAATGCAATTCTTTTTGATGTAGCTCGGAGAATGGAGGTGTAAATTTTAGTCCTGGAAGTCTAACCAAGTGTCAGGTAATCTGAAAAGTCAAAAACATATAATGAGGTACTCCAACTGTCCAAGAACATAAAAGGAATGAAAAACACAGTCACTGTAACTGGCAGAATGCTAAGGCTTCCATAAGTATGAGCCATCACTTGCAAATGACATCTGAGCCCCGAGGGCACATCTTACCATTTATAAGTCTAATAAAAGTTTATCACTAGAAATGCAATAAAATAATGAAGGCATGTAGCAGAGATTTTATGGACCACAGTGGAATCTGTAATACTTTGCACTGGAAGAGCTTAACTTTTCATGGAGTGCTCTGCTCGGTTATCTGCCAGAACAATCATACTAAACTCCTTCTCAAACAATGTATACTAGAAAATCAAAGTAAGGCTCAAAACCGACTTCTATGCTTGTAGAGTAAGTACTATAGCAAAAGAAAACAGTTCATCTTGTCTCTACACTTCAGTAAACCAGAATATTTTAGAATATGCTTATTAAAAACTGTTAATAAAATAGGTTAAGCTGTGGGCAATTGAATATGTTACAGTTTACAAAGGCAGTAGTACAAAATGTTTATAATTTAGGAATTTGTGTCATCTACTCATTATCAGTATATTACTTACTAAAAAGTGTACTAAACATTGTGCTACAAAGTCCAGATTTGTGGATGGGAAAAGAACTTTATTTTATGACTACATTCTTGTCTGATTATATTAAACCTACAGTCATCATACTTCAGAAACTGCCCATGGTACCCATTTCCCTACACCTGACATGCTGAGAGACCTGTCATATTTATACAATGTCACTTTATATTTATGTCATAGTACCATTGCTGCAGTTTATATCTCAGTCTCACAATGCTACCTTTAAACAAGGCACTGGGCCAGTGAGGAACTCCTAGTGCAAAAAAAAAATGACAATACAATAAGCAATTAAGGAACTTAAGCTATACGCAATCTGCTTTTTTCTGTACACATAAAAGAGGATTTTTTGAACAAAATTCTATTTTTGAATTTATTTTAATATATATATATATATATATATATATATATATATATATATATATATATATGGTCTATCTGAAAACGCCGACAACGAAGAACGCCGACGAGACACTGGAAGATTGACAACGGAGAAGACCGACAGTTGAGAATCCCGACGCTGAGAACACCGACATGTTAAGGTAAGTGTGCGATAGGGACGGACGTTAGGGTCAAGGTGTGGGTGATAGTGACGGACCTTAGGGTTAGGGTTTGGGTTAAGGTTAGTGCATAGATAGTTGTGTTTGTAAGGTTTAGTGTAAGTTGGTAAGGTTTTTGGTGTGCTTGTGTTGTGTGTGTGTTTTTGGGAAAGGTATTTTTTTGGTTGTTTGTCGGGATTTTGGTTTGTCGAGCATGTGAAGTTTCATGTTTTTGAACTTTTTTTTTTTTAGTGTTTTCGTGTCGGTTATCTCGTCGGCGTTTTCAGGTAAACTCATATATATATATATATATATATATATATATATATATATATATATATATATAAGGGTCCCCTTCACTACACCAACACACCACAAAGCCGACACCCAAAACACAGGGACCAAAAGACCAAAAACACACAATACCGACAACTCACAAAACCGAACACCATAACACCGACACACAAAACACCGACACACAAAACGTAAACTACACATTACACACAACTATATATGCACTAACCTTAACCCAAACCCTAAGGTCCGACACTACTGCACACTTACCCTACCTGCACCCTAACCCTAACTCACTTAACCCACCCTTAAACATAAAGTCCGTCACTATTGCACACTCACCCTACCCGCACCCTAACCCTAACTCACTTAACGCACCCCTAAAACTACAGTCCATCACTATAACACACTTACCTTACCCGCACCCTAACCCTAAGTCTGACACTACCGCACACTCACCTTTCCCACACCCTAACCTTAAATCCCTCACTATCGCACACTTACCTGTCCTCTCCCTAGCCCTAAATCCCTCACTATCGCACACTTGCCGAGTCACGCTCACACGTTGCCCATGTCGGTGTTTCAGCTGTCGGGATTTCACCTTGTCGTTCATCTGCTTCGTCGGTCTTTTGGTCTCTGTGTTTTGGGTGTCAGCTTTGTGGTGTGTCGGTGTAGTGAAGGGGACCCATATATAAATATATATGTAAAAAATCAGTAACTTCACAAAGTTGATTAATTAAAAGATATATATAATACAAAACCTAAGAAAACAAAGGCAAGGAGTCACGAAGCCTCCGTGTAAGAGTTATAACTCTTACACAGAGGCTGCAGTTAAATGGAGTGATGTCAGCATGCTCTGCATATTCATGAGAGCAAGCTGAATCACACCTAAGTCTAACACGGTCCGTGTAAGACAGTAGGGGGCGTGTCTGTAGGCTGAGCCCTGCAAGCGGACACGCCCCCAGAAGTGTAAAAGTGCCCAAAGTAAACACCCACAACAGAGTCCACGGAAATGTGAATAAACACAACACATGCTCCCACAGACTATGAACATAAAATGTATATAAATGAACATGTTATATATATTTTTTAAATTGTAAAGATGTTTAACCGTGAGTGCGCCCGTTTGCGGGGGCGTGCCCGTAGCGCAGCTACAGTTAGCAGTCAGTGGGAAAGCATATAAGAACTAAATATGCAAAATAAGTCAGGAAGCAATAGCGTAGTAGTAGAGATGTTGGCTGAAGAGCAGGCATTCATGGTTCGAGCCCCCACAATGCCAATTTTTTTTTTTCAAAATAAGCAGGAAACAAGTCCTTGACAAATATGTACACATAAAACCACAATTTATGTAAAATGTAATGAAATAGCCCATTTATACTGAAGAAATGTGAGGTAACAAAAGAATAAAAAATGCCAGATGTGCTCATAGCTGAGCTACAGTTTAACAGAGTGAGTGCATCTGCCCGTAGATGAGCAGTGGTTTAACTGGTGCAAAATGAGTGCCCGTAGCTGAGCAGTGGACTAACACGCTAAATCTATGTGCCCCTAACTGAGCTGAGCGTAATATGTGTGCCGATAGCCAAATGAGGCTTAAAGCAGCGTACCCCGTTTGCGCGGAGCTGCGCACCGCAAACAAGCTAACCGACGGGCAACGCGTTGAGCAAGCCGTATCAAAACTGCCTTTACACAGACACACCCCTCAGCATGTCTAGACAGTCATGAAAAATAAAAAGCAGTGGCCAGGTTTGAACCCAGGATACTATACACCATAGTCAAGGTACCAAACCACTAAGCCATGACAGCAGTACTTAGAAATGCAATAATAGCTAATATATAGGAATGAATACAAACTGGAGCATGACAATGCAGGTTTACTAAAGTTGATACAATTCCAAAATGGCCAATCACAGATATGTGCAGGAAAAACGGACTATATAAGCCCCATAAAAGG
>NC_056746.1:1018874173-1018934922 GCF_019279795.1 Protopterus annectens | reverse complement strand
AAAAACCAGAATGAAAATGAAAAAATGGGGGGGAAAAATTCAAAACCAAAAAACCCAAAAATTCGGGTTTTAAAAAAAAAAAAAAGTGTTTGCTGCATCTGGAATGTGTATCCCAAAATCTGGATATGTTGCTCTTAGTCTGCAATATGCAGATAGGATGATTGTCTGATATACCAAACATCCACACTTGTCTACAGCTATATAAAGCAAATGTATCAGGATGATGTAGCTGAACAAAGCTAGATATGAATGTGTATGAAGAACAATAAAATGTATATTGATGTTTCAGTAACAGTCCTATCACCAAGTTGAAATAGTTATCATATAGGAAACTGTAGTTAGAACAGTAGTGTGTATATATCTGTAGCTATTAGAAATGTACAGCATATGTATTGGTATTTGAAGGTGTTAATATTATTTTCTTCACCCCACCCTATAACCACATATAACCCATTCCACGTGAAAATGGCATATGCAATCACAATTAACACCCCTGGACGTTTGTCTTGTTGGGTCATATATATTTGCATGTCCGTTGATGCATCTGCCCTGTTCATACATCCAAACCTGATGGCCTGTTGCCATCAATTAACCCTGCATGATGTTGGACTGTGTATTGCTGTTCAAATTATGCATGTGTTATGCACGCTGTTCAATGGTGTGAATATCTGGGTGTTTGGTTAATGGGAATACTAATGCATGCTGTTACAACTAATTGTGAATGGTATTATATGTCACTAACCCAAACTGTCATGACATAATGCAAAACATAGGGCGACAGGAAGGTGGGTTCCAGCGGACCCACCTCTCCCACCTCAGCTGGCGAGTGCACCTGGCACTAGTGCCGAGTCTGGGCCCTCCTCCGGTGGCCCTGTGCCACCTGCGGGTGGAAGCGCTGCAGGGATGGAGCTTGCCCCTCTGCAAGTGTGGCTGGAGGAGAACCACCACTCACCCTCCGTAGCATCGGACTATGGTGCGTGGGAGATTCGAGACTCTGTTCTCGGAGCCCCTACGCCAGCTTGAGGCACGGGTGGCACAACTTACGGGCATGCCTGTTGCCCGGCCTACACAGCCCCAGCACAGCCCCGTCCTGGGCAGTGAAGGAACAGTGGCAACTGCCTATGGGTGGGGATATCAGTTCCACTGTTGCCATCTGTGGGCTCCTGGGCTCTGGATATCCAATCATCCATTCCTGTCAATTCTGTAACCCCCACACATGTCATACACCCTGTATGCGTCTTGCTTGTCTTGTCTGTTTACCTACCAACCTACCTCCCCAGCTGTACCGACTTCCTTCACCTGACATACCACTCTCACCTGAAAAAAAAAAAAGGCACTCTGTACCCACAAAAAAATTATGCCCCATACATAGCTGCCCATTCCACACACATGTCTGCTGGACATGGAATCTATCAATTACAATTGGCTGTACAACAAGTATTATTGTTGTCCTGACACCTCTCTCAGGGGTGGAAGGTTTCAAATGTCACACCAAATTACATACATATGCACAGCTGTTGCTGATGAAGAAATGGGCAGCTATGGGCCTTACCTACATCCCTCCTGCAAATCCCAAGCTTGTTTCCCTACTGTCTTACCCTCTTTGTGACCCCTTTTTCACCACTTTTCTGTCTTCCCATTTTCATTTCTTTCAAAGAAAATAGCACGGGCGTGCGCCAGAGTAAGCACTGGTAAGCGGTTGTAAGCAGGTGTGCGCTTGTGTGCGCAGAGCTAACCACCAGTGCGCATCGAGCTCCATAAACCAGCGCTATCCCAGTTACAACTGCTTAAAAGTGCCTTAGTCACTTTGATTGACAGGTCCTGTAGTCAGTTCAAAAGCAAAATAAAATCCCACTGTCAGTCCTGAACCCAGGACCTTGGAAATACTAGTCTGTATGACCTACCACTAAGCCATGACTCTTATACAAGAACATTGTGCTAAAATAAATATAACATGTAATAGTAGGGATGAATGTAAAGGGAATATAGGATGTGTAGTACCCAAAGCATGTCATGTAGAATTACTGTCAAAACTACTGGATTCCCATAATAGTAGTGTGTGAACAGAAACAGACATGCTAGTTGGTAGCTTGTAGGTAATAATGTCAGTTAAAGTACATATATAAATGTATGTATATGTACATATATATATATATATATATATATATATATATATATATATATATATATATATATATATATATATATATAGTTGCTCATTGTGCATACACACTTACTGCAGGGAACAGGAGAGAGGAATGGAGAAATGTGAATCTACAACACGGCCTGAATCATGAGAGATACTAACCTTTACACTCACAGAACACTGTCCACAGCATACCAGCATGGTCCCCGCTCTTACAAACTGAAAGGGCAACGCCTATCCCACATACCCTTTTATAGCACTGACCTGAAATCACAGTGAGAACTGCAATCAGTACACAACTGGCTGTATGCAATTAACAAATGCTGGCTTACAATTGGTGCAGAGGCCATCACATGGACCTATGCAGATACCTACAAAAGCATCCAGTACTAACACTCCACACATGCAATACATTCATTGCACTGTCTGGAAGCAGACAGAGGGAGAGAGAAAACTGAGAGAGAGAGAGAGGAAAAAAAAAAAAAAAAAAACAACACACGGTGACTCTGTGACTCTAAGCTGTCAGCAGTGACAGTAGCAGCAGCAATCATAAGCAGTGGTAACGCAACCAGCTGCGACAAACACAGGTAATGCAAAGTAGCAGGTTAATAGTGTGCATATTGTGAACCCTCCAAATGTGTCACAGGTCTGTATCTATAGGTATGTCCATGTGATATGTTGTGTGTACGTAGTTCCACCAAAAGGGGATGACCATACATTACATGTCAATCAGTCTTAGGCCATGATCCTGGCAGCAGTTGTCTGTGCGTTGCCCTCAGCAATGGCTGTAGTGACTGCTTTGAAAGGTCAGCCAGGTTCAAAAGGCAGGATTAGCCCATCACAAAGGCACACTGGCTGGGAACAAGTGTCTGCAGGTACCCGATATCACTGCATATGCATCCCATACTGCATAATTCCATAGCTTAGCAGACCAGGCTGGTTATGCATATGATGTGGTAGTTCCCAGGGTCAGTCGAGGTGCCCCCTTAGTGGTGTGGGACCACTGTCACTGTATGCCACTGTCCAGGTACATATCCTGTAATGCGGCCAAGATAAATTATCAGTGTTATATGCGGTTGGATGTCCTCTCGGAGTGCAGGTAGCACACATCCAGGGATACCATGAGGTCACAGTGATGCTGTGTGTTCTGCTCTGCTGAGGGCGGCCCTCACCTGGACATGTGAGATGATAGGGAGGTTACATACAGCTGTGATAAATATTTCAACTGGTGGGGGAGAAGGAGGGGGGATACGTGCACCGAACCTGTCTGCAAGACTGTTGCCAATATCTGTGTGTTTGGTGAATGTTAAGTAGGTGTGTATGAACACAGAGCATATCTGAGGCATGTGGTCCATATTTGTAACATAACTGAAGAAGGCCTTGTGGTCATCCATAGTGTTTGTGGCCATTTCCCTCCCAGAGTAGGACATGGCCGTTGTTATGACGGACCGTAGCGTAGTATCAGTGCTGATCACAGATGCCTTCCCTTAATGTGAATGTGCTCTGTCCTGCAGTAGCCTCCTGCTATTGTTATACAATCTGCCTCTGTCTGGGGTCCACCGGACAGATGCCTAACCTTTGTGCATAGGGTCAGGGTTAGAAATGTGTGTGCAAGGTCCATGCAATCTGTGGCATGTCCGTGGTAAGCATTTGCAAAGGGGTCAGCAGTGTGGGTTGTGGCTTCCACTGGCCCAGTGTGCTGCATGGATACCATCTCAGTCCCAGCAAGTGAATAACTGTCTAATTACATACATATCAAAGTAGTCTACTGTGCTGGTGGTGGTGGTGGGATATGTATATCCAGGCTGAGTAACTTCTGTCCACATCACAGTAGTGGATGGCGTCCCACATACAGTACCTTGGGATGAACTCCCAGAGTGAGGTTGTGCATTGGACCTGTCAGTGTGTGCTGACCGATGGGGCATGCTACTATGTTGTGTGGAATGTGGCAGGTATTGTTGCACAGGTGTTGGCTGAGCACTGATATCTGGTCATGTACCTGTGTATCCACCACATTTATTACACACACATGCAACATATGGGAGTAGTAGTATATCACTACACATGAGTATCATGTATAGTATGTGTGCCATATATTGCTGACATAGTCTGCTGATATCCTGTCTGTGTTCTCTTTCAGGGAGATGGTGCGTCAGTGTAATCCCACCTACTCTGCAGCGGAAGACGAGGAGATCCACCAGAGCCTGGTGTGGGAGTATGACATCCTGTTTTCCCGCACCAGTCAGAATCAGCAGGAGAGGGCTGCACTGTGGCAAGACCTTGTCCGTAGGGTAAATGATATTGGCACGCATAACAGGACATATGAGCAGGTACGACATCACTGCAGTGATTTAATCCGAAGTGTCCGTCAGCATGCATCAGATATCCACAGGCAACAGGTTGCCACAGGAGGTGGGGTGGCCACACATCCCCCCCTCACCAGACTGGAGGGGCTACTCCTAAGTGTTGTGGCTCCAGCCCCGGAACAGCAACAGCAGTACACCTGCATCATGATGGAGGCTGGATCCACACAGCAGCACGACATGGAGCGTGCAGGTAATATGCCATATGTACACTTGACTGTTCTGTACACTGTATCATATGCAATATCAATGCCACAGTTGTGCCCACTGACATTAATCTCATCATTTTTGCTGGTCCCTCCGGAGTTACAGCAAGGCAGGCCATCCATGCTGGTGAGTGTGTTTAACATAACCTATAATAGTCCTGATAATGCTAGTAACAGTAGTGCTCTGTGTGTATACTGCGGGGTGTGCATGTGTGCATGTGTGCAGGTGTGCCTGCGCCCATGTGTGCATGTGTGCATGTGTGCAGGTGTGCCTGTGTCCACGTGTGCATGTGTGCATGTGTGCCTGTGTCCACGTGTGCATGTGTGCATGTGTGCATGTGTGCCTGTGTCCACGTGTGCATGTGTGCATGTGTGCATTTGTACACATGACCACGTGTGCATGTGTGCATGTGTGCATGTGTGCATGTGTCCATGTGTGCATGTGTCCACGTGTGCATGTGTGCATGTGTGCATGTGTGCATGTGTCCACGTGTGCATGTGTTCACATGTGCATGTCTGCATATGTGCATGTGTGCATGTGTGCCTGTGTGCATGTGTGCATGTGTGCATGTGTGCCTGTGTGCATGTGTTCACATGTGCATGTCTGCATGTGTGCCTGTGTCCATGTGTCCATGTGTGCATGTGTGCATGTGTGCATGTGTGCATGTGTGCAGATGTGCATGTGTGCAGATGTGCATCACTGATGACAATGTCTGGAAACTGTGTTTCCTGTCTTCCTCCCACAGGTTCTGGTGCTGCTCTGGTGACCTGCAGCAGGGAACTTGAATCTTGTGCCACGGGTACTGGTAATGATGATATTTGTGTAATGGTACAGGAAGGTGTGTTTGGGTCCACCATTGGCCAGCCAATTGACAGTACACAGCTGTCAACCTCATCATTGTGCACAGTCATCCTGCCAGTACATCCTTTGTCACCATTGTCCCTAGGTGATGGACAGGATACAGTGGGCATAGACCAGGGTAATGTGGTACCTGTGGCACATGCGTCCCCACACAGCAGCCATGGGCAGGGTCCTCCGATGGTACCACACAGACTGTTGCCCATGGGTTCTCGTGGGAGCATCCGTGGGCGTACTGCCTCTGGCCGACGTGCCCAAAGAGGTCTGTCAACCTCACCTATGTTTCGGACTGCCATGCAGGCACAGTCGCGTATGGAAAGGTACACCAGACAGGGTCTGAGGGAGCTGAGAGCATGTCGCACAGCCATGACAGACAGTGTGCGTGACATTGCGGATGCTATCTGCAATTTCTCCAATGTCATAGACAGACGTTGTGGGGACATATTACAGCAGTTCCACAACCAAATGCCCATGAGCCAGGCAATGGTGGGCGTTTGCGGCGTCGATGTGGCTGTATGCTGGCAACAGCAGCAGCTGGCAGTCGGCGCAGACGACAACAGGCTCGCGCATGCCCCCATAGTGCCAGCAGCAGCCCCAACAATGCTGGGTCTGTGCTGTCATCGGAACGCCCCAGGAGACCACGTGCACGTGGCTCTGGACAGTCCCAACAGGGACCTGTGTCCAGTCAACACACTGCGGCTTCTGATGACAATACCCAGTCTGGCTTAGTACTGGATACAGTCCGTAGCACCCCTGCCAGGCACAGGTACCGTATCCGTGCCCACAGACACTGATCTGTATGACCTGCCAGGTGCAGTCTGTGGCTGTCCACAAACCCCTGTATATGGCAGCCATGAGGTGGAACTGTGTGCGTGCATACACACATGCGAAATGTTAACACCTAGGGCGACCACATACTCGCACACACTGCACCAACACTGCCCCACCCTGTACTGCTGCCCCTCACCAACACACATACACACACATGTCAATTGGTGGTATCAGTGGCTGACTCAGGCATACCTAATCCACACCCTGTGCATATGATGACACTGTGCCACCTCCTGCAATCTCCAACATCATTGCAGGAACAGGTAAACACGTTGCTGATGCACAGGGTGACTACATAGAAGTGTATTAGTAGTATCATGTTGGTAACAGTACAGTGTGCTGCTATGACTGTGTGTATATCCCAGCATGCCTGCTGCAGTAACTGTATGAATGTCCTGAATTGTTATCTGCACCCATAGTTTATACCAAAGTGTAACAGCTGCACATAATTGCATGCCGGTGGTAAGGTTGTCAACAGATAGCCGCATACATGGGTAGCACAGGGGGGAAGCTAACGCAAGTATTGATATGCAATGGTGGACATGTACAGTAATGGTGTCAAGTTGCCCACAATGACTATGCAATGTGGATGTTCGCCCATGTAGATATGTGTGCAGTACCAATGTAATCCAAATCACAAATAACTATGACATAATATCAGTTCTACCATGGGCATCTGCACTGTGTATTCCTGGGTACATGCTGATAGTGCCTACATATTTGCATTGTTACTTACTGTTATTGTTACCCCTTCTTTGTTGTATAATGCACTACTTCCAGCCCTGCTTACTGTAGCTTTGTTTGCATGCATGGTCGCTTGGGGTTCCCTGGAACACTGCTTACACCTGCAATGCAGAGTTACAGTGCTTCTGTAGACTCCTAGTGACATCTGCATAGCGTACGATACGTATGTCAACTTTACACATGACAGACCGTCACTGTCTGTCCTGTACGCATGTACGTTGCCTGTGACACATTGCACATGTCTTACCTGGCATTTACCCACGTGTGCAGTCATATATGCCAGTGCTATGAAACAGTAGCGGTACACCCACACATACACACCTTCAGTATGTTGTTCCCCATTGGCCCTATGTGTTAGTACTCACCATGGCAATAATACTACTAGGGTAGCATGTGCAAAGGTAACCTGTGAATCACCTCTATGGTCCAGTTGTGGTTTATGTGAGTCATGTGGCAATGTCACAGCTGCCACATGTATGCAGTCAGCCATCACCCTTGGCCAGGAGCATTACAACGCATGTGTGGGATGCCACCACACAGCCAATCTGGGGACTGAGCTCTCTGAAACCAGTAATGCCATACCCTGTCAGGTGGCATGTCATATATACTACCTCCTGGACAAACTTCAACCCCAATCCCTGCTGCTACTATTGATAAAACTCCTGAAGATGTTTCTGATAGTTTTGACCAATTCTTTACTGAGACATTTCAAGCCCTAGCTAGCCATCTACCTCCTAGCTCCCCTGGTCCTGAAAGTAGCACCCCTAGAAACCTACTTGCGTTCAGCTGCCAACCAGTTGCCACTTCACTTCTCCATACCTTGATTGAAAAAGTGAAACCCACTACACTTTCTGCTGATCAACTCCCTGCCGAGTACCTCCAAAAATCAGATGATGCTATTGCTTACCCCGTCTCAAAACTAATCAAACAAACCATGGTAGAATCTAAATTTCCCACCATCTGGAAAATATCCTATGTAATCCCACATCACAAAGGAGGCAGCTCTACTGAATTCTGCAATTATAGGCCAATAGCTATACTCTCTCCACTTGCAAAGATTATGGAAACTTTATTCATAGACAATTCATGCACCACCTAATCCAAAATCGCCTTATGGCAGACACCCAGCATGGCTTCTGTCCTCATCACAGCACTACTTCAGGCCTCCTAGCCTTTACTAACACCATAAACCATACTTGCAACACTAATTATATATCCTCAGCCCTCTTTTTGGATCTTTCCAAGGCATACGATATGGTTGATCACCAACTTGTAATCCACACCCTGCAAACATTCTGTCTAAATACTGGAGCCTTCCAATGGTTTCAATCCTACCTGCATGGTCGACAGCAGGCTGGCCTCTGGCAGAACAAACTCTCTAACCTTCTACCTAACACCCTCAGAGTACCACAAGGCTCTACCACTAGGGCCCTTGCTGTTCTCCATCTTCATTAACGACCTTTATACTGTCATCCCAAAAGTCAGCTGTATCCAATATGCTGAAGACTCTACTCTAATCTGCTCAGCCACATCTCCAGTAGAGTTATGGTCAGCTACCCAGACCACCTTTAATACAATAAAAAATTGTCTTTCTGAACATCCTCTGATCCTAAATCCCAAATAAACTAAACTGCTGTTATTTCACCAACACGTAGGTCTACCGCTTTCACCTTTACCATAACATCAACTGATGGCACAATAATCTCCCCTGACCCATCTACTAAACTATTAGGTGTCATCATAGACAATAATCTCAAATTTGACCTACATGTTAACCAAATTATCAAAGCCATCAATAAAAAACTAGGGTCACTTTACAGAATAAAAGCCTTCCTAACCCCTCCAGCTAAAGGTGTCATAGCTCGCTCACACCTTCTTTCAACCCTTCTGTACGCATCCGCTCTACTCTCGAATATGAACAAGACTGTCCTTAACAAACACTCAATTTGCTACAACCACATTGCCAGGTTTGCCACTGGGCTGCCTTTTAGGACACATCATTGCATCAATCTAAATCAGCTTGGTTGGCTTGAACTACCCAGCCTAATACAGTATAACCAACTGATTATGGCCTATAAAATCCTCTATAATCCGGACAATACTCCTGCACTTCAAATATTATCACCCCTATAACAATCCTAGACTGCTTGATCCTCTCAAAAACTACTAATTCAGACTAGCAAATTTAATAACACAGCCGGTGATTCTCTCTTTGCAAACTCTGTAAGTAGATCCTGGAACTCACTTCCAGCTGATATTACCTTACTTTCCACCTTAGGTCAATTTAACACTAGACTCAAACAACATTTGTCACTTAACTGGCTATGTCAATGTATCAAGCCTGGCTAACTCGAATGTGTAAAATCTGTTAACCAGTTTACTGTGTAATTTAATTTAATCCTGACTTGTGCTCAGGACTAACATTAACCTGTGGAACATGTTTAACTTGCTTACTTATGTAATCTCTGTAAATAATCTGTCTCTAATATGTAATGCTGGTATTATGTAATGCTGTATCTGCTTACCCTTGTAGCTTTTCTCCCCGGGCCTCCCCTGGAAATGGACATGCATCCAGTCGGACTATCCCGGTCAACAAATGTAGGATAAATAAATAAATAAAATATATAACAGTGACTACAATACAAGTCAGAAATTGACACGCACTGACAGCATGCTGAACACACTGGGGCATACGTGGGGACTCAGAATAGCATCCTGCCTGAGCATCACACACCTCCGCAGCTGGCACACAGGCATATGTTCCGTCGGAAGAGAGCACATGCCACACATGGCACACACATCCCCTGTGCCACACACTCACAGCCTGTAGGGCTACACAACACACCTGCTACAGACGTGTCAGGTACCTGTCTTGGGTGCTGCACTGGGGTCCCGCTCAACAGGCTGTATCTGGTGAAGGTCACAGTGATATGCCTCAGGGGCACTATGGTCCACCACAGAACACATGCATACAGGTCAGTCAGAGGCATGGACACATATGACTCACTCATTGACCATGCCAGTATGGCTGACCTGAGACATACCTCCCTGGACTACATGTTAGGGAACATAGAATGGATCTCTCAGCATGTGGCACGGCCAGTATGAGCCTGATCTTGGTTGCCAACATCCCCTCACCAGGTATGCTACCACTATATGTGGGAAGGGTGTTGTATGTCTACATTATGCTCAGTCTCCAATGTCATTCATAGGGTATCTGCTGGCTGTCAACGTGTGCTTACATGCTAGGGAAGCCACAATGATGTGCAAGGGTCATCTTGCACGTGACACCCATGGCCCGATGTATAATGGCAAAGCTCCTTGGTACACACATACTGCCTTATGCTGCAGGACACAGTTTACATAGCCACCTCCGTGGGTATCACACAGGTTAGGACACTACCAGTGCTGCTACACAACAACAGCAGTGTACACCGGAAGATGCATGCACCGGACACTGTCCTCAGCACAGTGAACTGCAATGTCTGTGCAGTACCAGATTCCTGATTCATGGCTCACAGGTATTGCCCATCACTGACAGGTTATGCCCCATACCATGCCTGTCGTCCCCTACACATGTAACACACATGGACAGGGGGGTGATATCCCAAGGTACCACAGATACACACACCTCCAGGTTGTTGGCACAGCACAAAGCATCAGGGCCTAATCATGTGCAGCTAACAGTGTGTCGGACTGCCATCTGGTTCATAGCCTGGCACACACAACCCTCCCATACACAGGAAGACCACCTATCCTCCATAACAACACTGGCAATATGACAGTCTCAAGAACTGTCTTTATATGGCTGGACTGCATCCAGCCAAACATTGTGCGTGAGCATTGCTGTAGCTACAACACACTAGTTGAAGGGTTCACAACATGTGGTCACTGAATTGCAGTGGAATGACATGTTACCACTACCACAACAGGTGGGAACATGCAGCACCTGTACATCGACTACATGTACATATATATGGCCCAGACCAGATGTGTATCCCCTGCTGTAGGTATTTTACCATATACACCCACACTGTATAGACACATACCGCGTGCGGACCCTGCACAGTAAGACACAGTCATATTGGTATACATTGCAAATACCATTTATCCACTCGAGGCATGTGTCAGACATGGTAACTACTGCAGGTCACAGGTATTTATGTGTATGTGTCACACACATACATCATGTGTGCAGTGCCATTGCTGGTTTAGGCAATGGCATGCATTGTTATGTACAAAGACCCACACAAGGTCATACTGTGTGACACAACCACACGTGGCAGTTGTGGGTTACCAAAACATACCTATCTGTACTCTGACAATGGTAATAGACACAGTAGCAGAGTGCACTACTGGCATTACTAGCCAACTAGCCCTGTTTGGCTGTGCTGATAGTGTGGTGACATCCCCTGTGTTTACTGGGGGAATATGCAGCATCTGGTGTATTGTAGTATTTGCCAAAAGGATCTGTTCTCTCACACTTGCATTTACACACACCCTACTACCCCCACACACACACACTTGCCGGATTCATTCCCCTATCTAACTAAGTCACGACACGTAAGAAAGACGCATTAGTGAAGCGCACTATTCGGATTACTAGTTAGTTCTTCTTCTCTGGCTGTACTTATAGGGTGCTGACAACATCAGTATTTTGAAAGGGTAATGTGCATCAGGTAGTGTGATCTCCTGATTGCCAAAACTAACATGTTTTTCATACGGAAATGCACACACACAAACTCACCACATCCAAACACACACACACTTGCCACTTGCAGGTTTCAAATCCCTACCTAAGTATGTTATGGTACTTGAGAGTGACGCTGTAGCAGGTTGCGCTATTCTGAGTACTGGCAGATGCCTCTTCTCAAGCTGTATGTATAGGGTGTTGTCATCATCACTGTTTGGAAAGGCTAATGTGCATCATGTAGTGTGATCCCCTGATTTTAAAAAAGCACATGTTTTTCATACAGAATTGCACACACACAGAGTACCCACATCCAAACACACACACATGCCATTTACAGATTTCAAACTCTTACCTAACTATATTATGACACTCGAGAGAGACGCATTAGCAGAGTGGGCTATTCGCATTACTGGGAGGCTTCCCTTCTCCTGCTGTACTTATAGGGTGCTGACATCATCAGTCTTTAGAAAGGGGAATGTGCATCCTGTAGTGTGTTCTCCCAGTTGCAAAAAGACACATTTCTCTCACACAAAAGTGCACACACACTAACCCCACTCATCCAAACACACACACTTGCCATTTGCAGGATTCAAACCACTACCTAATTATGTTATGACACTCGAGATGGACGCATTAGCGGAGCGCGCTATTCACATTACTAGGAGGCTTTCCTTCTCCTGCTGTACTTATAGGGTGCTGACATCATCTGTGTTTAGAAAGGGGAATGTGCATCCTGTAGTGTGTTCTCCCAATTGCCAAAAGGGACATTTCCCTCACACAAAATTGCACACACACTAACCCCCCTCATCCAAACACACACACTTGCTATTTGCAGAATTCAAACCCCTACCTAATTATGTTTTGACACTACAGACAGACACATTAGCGGAGCATGCTATTCGCATTACTGGGAGGTCTCCCTTCTCCTGCTGTACTTATAGGGTGCTGACATCATCAGTGTTTGGAAAGAGGAATGTGCATCCTGTAGTGTATTCTGCTAGTTGGCAAAAGGGATACTTCTTTCAGACACACACTAACCCCCTCCACCCACACTGAGCATGTACAGGATTCAAACCCCTACCTAACTATGTTATGACACTAGAAACAAACACGTTAGCGGAGCGCGCGATGCGCATTACTGGGAGTGTTCTTTTCTCCTGCTTTACTTATAGGGTGCTGACATCATCAGTGTTTAGAAAGGGGAATGTGCATCCTGTAGTGTATTCTCCTAGTTGGCAAAAGGGACACTTCTTTCAAACAATCTTGAATATACACTGACCCCCTCCACACACACTGCGCATGTACAGGATTCAAAACCCTACCTAATTATGTTATGACACTCGAGACGGACACATTAGCGGAGCGCGCTATTCGCATTACTGTGAGGTTTTCCTTCTCCTGCTGTACTTATAGGGTGCTGACATCATCAGTGTTTAGAAAGGGGAATGTGCATCTTGTAGTGTATTCTCCTAGTTGGCAAAAGGGATACTTCTTTCAAACAGTCTTGAACACACACAAACCCACCCACACACTGAGCATTTGCAAGATTCAAACCCCTACTTAACTATATTATGACACTTGAGAGAGACGCATCAGCAGAGCACACTATCCAAATTACTGGGCATCTGTTCTGCACCTGTAGTATTTATAGGGTGCTGACATCTTTATTTCTACAGAGGTATGTACATGTAGTACTACCTGTCAGGTGGGGGATAGCATATATATGCATTTGCAGCCACCTACGTCAGGGTCAGATATGCACATCGCACTGGCAGGTTATGTTCTATACCATGCTTTGGGACCACAGGACCTGTAACACACAACACAACCAGTCCAGAACACCACACCCACATCCAGGACACACACTTAGCTTCCCTGGGAACAGTGCCAGGATATGCAGGTGTTCACATACACCATTCCAGTTGTTAACATCAGGTACAGGCATATTGTGTGTGAGAACTACTCAGGCCTCTACCACTTTGCCCTAAAGCCACTACAATTTGTGGGTCCATGTGCTATGGCAGAACCACACACCACAGCCACATGGGGGAATACATATTGCACCTGTCCATCTGCAACGTGGGTACTCACTGTTCCACACCAGAGGTAGACCACCATTGTTGATATCTGACCATACCCACCTTTCCCTGGACATCCATATCCCATCTCCACCCCCAGGCAAGGTTGTCACTGCACACAAACTGTATTTAGCACAAGCAGACTCTACACTTGTGTAGACTGGGGTGGGCGACTTCAGAGGACCCATGCTGGGGACTATACTGGCCACTCAGCATAATCCTTGACAATTGCATTCTATGAGCATGTGTACGGTTTGCATTGGTCATGCTATCCCACATATACCCATGACTGCTCCACAACAAGACACCTGTCAGCTGTACACCAGCCATATATGCCGTACAACAGACAGAGTGACCTAATACATTACAGAGCTGTAGCCCACAGAGGGAGGACATCTGTGAACAGTTCCGGCACGGCACTTCATTCACACATACTCATTACAACACAGTGTTGACAGTGCAATCATCCAGAGAATGCAGATAGGGCTCCCCTCAGTCTGTTATTGATGGACACCTACTGTCAGAGATCCTCAGCAACCCTCTCACAGCACACACCGACAACATGGCTGTGGCTTAGCACATTAATCCCTGGGACCTCCACGGTGCCCCTGCTTGACAGAGGCACAGCTCACTAGCCTCACATGTTGCCTTCTGTGACCTACTTTACAGTGGCACAGTAGCCTACTGTCCTGGGGATGCAGATGCCAAGCACACTCTGGCTGAGCTGTCATTCCCTAGGGCAACAAGCCTAGTATTGACCTCTACACCCATATGTTCAATTGTTGGATGCACAATATTTGTTGTGCTGTTCTACTGTTTGCAGGTCTTTATTGCCATAGCATTCCCTGTTCCTATGACCAACTTGTGTATCTGTGGAAGATGTTTGCATATGACGATCCACTATATCACTTATGTCTCTGTAGTCATTTACTGTGTGCTCTGGGATGATTGCTGTGTTGTGGTTGGTTCCTGGACTGACACGTGCAAATACCAGATATGTGTGGCCAACTGCTAAATGGAGATATGGCCTAAGTGTGTGAGCATGCCCAGTTCAGCCTTTCCATGGCATGTTGTCTGACATATGCCTCATTTATCAAAGTGTGCGAGCATGCCCAGTGTGAGCTTTCCATATGTTGCACTCTGAAGTCCACCACATATTTGGGTGTGTGTGAACTTTAGCAATATCTCACGTTTATGGTTGTGTGTTGGGTGTCATGTTGTGTACTAACTGGCCAACTGCTTCGTGTCTGCCACAACAGGGATTATACTGTGCCTGCAGGGATTGCATGGGATACTTTGCAGACAGTTCTCAACATACTTTCATAATGACCTAACACTGTAGTACCGTATAGTGTACTGGTTCAGTACTTTCACTGTGGTGGACAGTATCCTGGGCTTTAGTCCTATGACTGCTTGACATCTTCATAGTGAGCACAACAGACTGTGTAGGGGCCAGTTGTGCACATATGACCATGTTGCAATATGTTCAGATATGGACTACCTACACCAGGCTCGTCCAACATTCCTAGTGTATTCCACAACATGGGTGGACATTGACAAACACTAGCGATGTTCCCTAGGCCATTTCTGATGCAAGTCACAGGGTGTGTTTGTCCTTCGACACACATTGTAACTGGAGTTTGCCATGACATATGTCATGGTTAGTATACTGTGCCTCCGTCTACCTCTGACATAACAGTGATACCCAGGGTTAGCCTACCCTCTCCCATCCACTCATCAGGATTCCTCTTGAGGGGTGTAGATATGTGACTCTCTGGCTGACCTGTACCAGGAGTTTACTGAAGAGTGGGGGTGCCTTCTGTGTTATGGATCATTCTGTACAGCTTGTCCTATGTATGTCTGTGCTGGGGTTCAGGTCTCTCATGTGCATAGCTCGCTGCCATTCAGATTGTACAAGGTGCAACATGTTCATTCATTCCAGGTTGGACATGGCTTCATACATCAGGCACAGTTTTCCTGTAGCTGGGAAGTATGGCGGTGTGTGGGGCTGCAGTTTGTTTACTCAGGCAACACATGGCATCTGTTCATGCTCTTGCTACTCCTGGTGGGGTACTGTTGTGGACTTTACAGTTGATGGAGGTGTCTGCTGCGGTATATCCCACAGGGGCTATTGTAGTCACTTGTGATGCTGATGGAGGATGACTGCAGAGCCACAGTGAGTTCCTCTTATCTACATCTGCCAACCTTCATGTTTGGGTGGGTATATAGTATATGTTTCTGCGAACACTACAGCCACATGTTTGTCCAGTGCAGGATATCTATCACCTTTGTACCCAGGTCTCATATTACATGTTAGGTACCTCATGGGTTAACACCTGTGTGGTAATTTGTGGGCACTTACTGTATATCCACGGTGGTTGTTTATACACAGTTCTGCAATTAGCTTGCTGACATGGCTATGGCTACAGTTGTCTGTTTGTAGGTGGCCCTTTTGTGGGTTGCTTGTGTCAGCTGGGGGTCGGATATGGTGGGCTGTTTGTACTCCTCTGCATACATGTTCAGTCACAGTCCTTCCATGTTGGCCTATACCTATGGGACATATATACAGAACAGGGGTGGGGGGGCCAAGACCAGGCCTTGTGGGATGCCACTCATATCCGCATTGTAGTCTGACATGGATGCGGCATGTCTGACCATGTCAGTTCTGTCCTTGGTCTGGTTTGCAACCCCTCTACTGACATAGGGTTATATATTTAAGCTGGTGAACATATCCATACTGAACTCGTACGGTATTGTCTAGAAGCATGTGCACGGTCCAGCTACACTGTGTGGACCACATTGCCCTCATCAATGACCTTAATGACTGCTTCAAATGGGTCAGACATGTTTAGGGGCAGGTTCTGCAGTTAGGACAGCCACATTGTGTAGGGTCCAGTATCAGTAGGTCCACAATAGCCTTCTGTCTGCGGTACATACTGATCCTTTCCATAGCTGTGCAGAACAAGCTTGTCAGGATCCTGGGGTGGTAGTTTGGAGTATCCATTCAGGTAACACCTTTGTTGTGATGAACCACTGTTGTTGTACACTGCTCTTTGGGTACATATCCTGTGGTAAGGCTGACATTGGGCAGTAGTGTGATTTGGCATTCTATTATTCTTGGAGTCCATGTTGGCCTCAGCACAGGACACCATCACATACCTTTCCTGCTGTGTGTTCTGCTTTGCAGATGATGGCTGTTACCTCAGCATCTGCAATGTCAGGGGACCATCAGTCTGCTAGGATAGGTATTTTGCACTCTGGGGGGGGGGGGTGTTTGCACTGCACCTGACAGGTTGTATGTTAGCAATATGTATGAGTGTTTGGTATGTTGTTTGTAATATCGGTGTGATTCGGACCATATCTGTGGATGCCCAACATGGTTCCTACCATCAGTTGGGTAACCCTTGTGATTATCCTTAGTGTCCTGTACATTTTGTATCTTCATAGGTTCATGGGTTCATACTAGGCTATACACCCTAGGCCATTAGTAAGCCTAGCCAGAGTGTGTGTGTCTTTTGCCACCCCTTGCTATGTTCAATTATGGCCATTTATGAAGTTCTTCACTGTGCCTCTGTCTGGTCGTGACACAGTGAGGACTCCCAGTATACATGTACAGTCATCCATCCACTTGGCAATATTCCTGTTGAGGGGTGTCAGTGAGGGGCTCTGCCTACCATGGATTGGGATCCTTTTTCTGGGTGTGGGGAGCCTGTGGGTTATGTATCTGTCCCTCCAGCACATCTTATTTCATTATGTGTTGAGGCTGACATCTGTGAATCTCACAGCTCCAATGGCTTTGATTTCCTGTGGTGGAGCATGTCCATTACTCCTGTGTTGGACATGGCCTTGTACAACAGACATACAATACCTCTGTGTAGGCAGTCTGTGACTGCAGTCAGCTGGGGTGTCTACAGCCAGGCAGCATATGACATATATTTCACACCCTTTATCCTGTTGGTGGGGTAACTTTGAGGTCTTCCGAACCGCTGCAGGTGTCACATACGGTACATCCCATATGAGTCATTGTACTAGATTATGGGTCTGATAAGGGAACAGTACAGTGGCACAGTGACCTTTGTTGATGTTGATGTGAATCCTTTCATGATACGGTGTCCAATATCGACAATCTTCATAGCCACATTGGCATTGTGGGTGTCACATGACAGATTAATGTCGACTTGTGCCCCTAGGTCCCTGATTACTCCTTGCATACATAATGGTTTGACACCTATGTGGTAATTTGTGTGTACCTTTGTCTGGTATTTGGTGGGACATTCATACTTTCCAGTGTCTTCAGGATGTCTGGGTGGAGTTCTTGTGTGTGAGAGTGTGGTCTGTCACATGCTACAGACTGTACAGCAGTTTTGACTACAGTTATGTGCACATGGGTGGTCTCCGCTGCTTTGTGCATTGTCAGTTACCTGGCAATATGGGTGTCTGTGCTGCATATGGATACTCCCCCTCCTTTGATGTTTTGGTGCAGGTGTTGGGGCCATAACACATGATATGTGGTATAACCTAGTAGTGCTGGTGTGCTATCACTAGGCTTGCAGCAGGCTTCTGTCACTGCACAGACATCGATGTTCTCCATAATGGGAAGTGCCTCAGGAGCATGCATATTGCAGTTTACACATCTGGCATTGGTCAGGAGAGAGAGGGAGAATTAAAAAACTTTTCAAACGCACAGCAGTTGGTGTTCTCATTCTGTATACTAAAACTTTTGGAGTTTCTGAAGGAGTGGAGGTGTTGTTTTTCTTTGTGACATGTCGGTGAACACCATTTCTGTCACCCCGTCGGGTGCACCATCTGTCCAACCAGTCAATCTGGCATCTTTATGGAGAGAGAGGGAGAATTAAAAAACTTTTCAAACGCACAGCAGTTGGTGTTCTCATTCTGTATACTAAAACTTTTGGAATTTCTGAAGGAGTGGAGGTGTTGTTTTTCTTTGTGACATGTCGGTGAACACCATTTCTGTCACCCCGTCGGGTGCACCATCTGTCCAACCAGTCAATCTGGCATCTTTATGGAGAGAGGGAGAATTAAAAACTTTTCAAACGCACAGCAGTTGGTGTTCTCATTCTGTATACTAAAACTTTTGGAGTTTCTGAAGGAGTGGAGGTGTTGTTTTTCTTTGTGACATGTCGGTGAACACCATTTCTGTCACCCCGTCGGGTGCACCATCTGTCCAACCAGTCAATCTGGCATCTTTATGGAGAGAGAGGGAGAATTAAAAAGCTTTTCAAACACACAGCAGTTGGTGTTCTCATTCTGTATACTAAAACTTTTGGAGTTTCTGAAGGAGTGGAGGTGTTGTTTTTCATTGGTCAGCATTACCCTTATGTTTCCTACCACTTATGTTTTCTAGGGTGGTGGGTAGTCTTTTTGGCCTTGCCTACATACGGCTCTATGGAGGCGGCAAAGGCCTTATCCAGTATCCAGATGCACACAGATAACAGGTGCAAGCCATCCCTGGAACAGCGGCATGGCTTGTCATGCTTGACATCTCAAGCAGACAGACATTAGACCCTCTTGGACTGACAGCTGTAACTGTGCCAGCTGTTAAACATGAGCATTCTGTGTTTGTACTGTGGCATCATTCTTGGTGAGGGTTGGATGCTGCACACAGCCAGTGTCATACCGCCCTGGGGTACATACTCAGAGGGACCATCCATGTCTCTTTTCATGTTGACCAGGGAGGTACATCTCAGGTAATTCACACCAGCATGGACATTGAGTGCATCATATTTCTGCTTGCTTTGGGGTGACCTGCGTGCTTGTGTTATGTGGCATTTTGTGGCAGCCTACAGGCAGCTTACTCTACCCTTTCCCTTGTTCAGTCTGGTGAGTGGGACAGCAGTGTGTCTGCCTATACAGACACCTATTACGACTGTATCAGGCATGTTGTTTCTCCTTCTGGCCTGTGACTGTTTGGCACACCAGCTTTGCGTACTATTCATTGCATGTGCTATGTTTGAAGGTTGTGGTTGCTTGTGATCTGCTTTGGAGGCTTCTGTTGGTGTGGTGTGTTTGTAATTAAGGCCTCCAGGAATATTTGTCTGTGTTTATGTGTTTGGTTTACAGTTGTGGTAGGTCTATGTGGGACTGGGTTTGTGGTGTATGTGGTTACCTTCTCCTCCTGACTAGTTTTGACAGTACTGAGTTGGTGGAGCTCAACCTCTGGTTTGGATACATGGATGCATCTATCACATATATTTGTATTTATTGGGGGGTGTTGTGGTTCTCTGTGTACTTGGGACTGGTGTCACATTGCCTCTGGATTCACAGATTCTACTTGTTGTGGCTGGACTTAGTGGATTGTATGTGTGGACATATGCTATTGCCATACTACTGGTCAGTGATTACTTCCCTTTTATGTTTGCTCTATCATGTGGTAGCTTCCTCATTCTCTTGCATGGTTTGGTAATGGCTGGAGTCCAGCATGCCAGATGCCTGCGTGTATGGCATTGTGTGTTGTTGTTATTTGTGATTGCATACTCCAAGCATTCCTGGCTGTGTTCATGGAATGCCTGTATAACATGTTCTGTGGTGTGTCCCATATTCTGCACTTGCACAGGGCCTTTTGTGGATTCAACATCAGTTTTGAGGGCTGCAACCTATGCTTTACACATGTTTTTCACTGTGGTATTCTGGCCAGGGACTGGGGTCAGGATGTGTATATCCAGTGTGATTACTCTATGATCTGGTCTTACCAGTGAGGGGTACACTTCTCATCTTGCCATCCAGTACACATGTTGCTGATTATCACATCCAGTATGCTTACCCCTCTTGTGGGAGTGGTACATTGTTCCTGGGCATTTTGGTTTATGGATTCTGGGTAATTTTCTCCTACTGTGTTGGTGCTAGTATAATGCTCGGTGCATGTCTGGGTATTTTCAGTCAAGCAATATAATGTGGTTTGGGGGCTTGATATATTCATGTATTCCGACATAGGCCAGGTGCAGTTCCTGGTATTAGGACAGTAATCTGCAGCAGGCTATATACTGGGAGGCGGTTTTAGCCATTGGTATTTGACCATGGCTAATCCATGCTGCTTCTTGTTGTGGTACCAACATGGGGGTGTGGTTATCCTTGCCATTTCTTGCTAGTCACCCTCCTTTTGTAGCTTGTTCCATGTTTTGCGGCTGTACAGCACAGTATGAGGTGTGACCTGGTAGTGTTAGGGTGCTGATTTGAGCCTTGACCCAGTTCACTATTACAGGACTGGTATCTACATTCTCCATACTGTGTGCGTTGACACTGCACACATTTTGCTGTTTAGACATCTGTCATTGGGTAGCATTACATCTAGGTTCATATCCCTTGTAGAACCTATGAAGGTGGGTTTGTGTTTTGAGACTTACCTATTCAGGGCATGCTGTGGGTACTGACAGCCTTTGCCAGTATCCATGGGGCATGGCATGATAGGTGCATGCCACCCCTAGCAGGTGGTGCATCATGTCATGCTCCGCATGTCTTCCCAGCCTGAAACACATTGGCTCCCCTTTGACTAACTGCATTACTTCAGCCAGTTATTGCACTTGATCATCCCATCGTCATTTTGTGGCTTCATGCTTGGTGAGGGTGGATGTTAGTCAGGGTGCTCATGTGTGCATATAGTACATGGTGTTACATTACTTAACACATGGCATTCATGCCTCAGGTGGTGCTGCAGGGCTGCCTCTGTCGGATGTGCATATTACACTTCCCTGTACATGTTTGTGAGCAGGTCATGTCATTTTAGGCATCCATGTTATTATTTGAGTGAGTCAGAGGGGGTATCATTCCCTACTGAGCCAGTGTATGTGCTATGCATTGCCTCTTTGCCAAGGCCAGGGCATACTGGACACACCTCCTTCTGCCTACTGGGGCAGGCTCAGGTTGTTCCTCCTCCGAGTCACGCTCTGCCTGTGATGGCCTTGGCAATGGTGGGGGGCTGTTTGGCCCGGCCCTATGCTGGTCCTGCTGCAGCTGTTTTCACAAGATCATATTATGTAGCATAGCACATACCATGACAATTTGGGTACATGTAGTTGGTGTGTACTGCAAGGCTCCACCAGATGTGTCCAGACACCGGAACCATGACTTGAGCAGCCTAAACACACGCTCTATTACATCACGTGTTTGTGCGTGTGCCTCATTATGGCATTCCTGTTCAGGTGTGTGTGCGTTTCTGATGGGTGTCATCAGCCATGGCTCCAGTGCATAACCTGCACCCCCCACTAGGTGTCCGTGTGGGATGTCCCCATTGGCAAATGTCTTGTACAGCTGCGTCAAATGCCAGATGTGGGAATCGTGGTAACTCCCAGGCAGCCAGCACACACATTCATTATTATGCCCTGGGCATCTCACACGACCCTGCAGTTGATGGAGGGGAAGCCCTTGCGGTTAATGTAGGCCCTACCCCGCTCACCGGCTGGTGCTTTGATGCGTATGTGCGTGCAGTCTATTGCACCCACTACCTCAGGGTATTCCGCTATTTGCTGGAAGAGACGCATATTGCTGGCCAATACCTCACGGGCATTGGGGAATTATACATGATCACCGACATGTGCTGACATGGCATCCAGGAACTGATGCAGTACCCTGGAGGCTGATGCCTGTGATATCCCCATCATATCGCCAGTTGGTCTCTGGAAGGTACCTGTTGCTAGTATTCTTAGGCCAACACATACCTTGGTTTCCACTGTGATGGGTTCCCCTCTGTTGGTTCTGTGTGTGAGGCGTGGCCTGCACAGCTCAACAATTTGCTGCAGGAGCTCTCTGTCCACTCTATAGCGCTCTACTATCTCCAGCTCATGTAACCCGTGGTAGGTGACCCTGGGCCTGTACACTCTTCTCCGTCTCCTCACTGTGGGTTGTCTGGCACCATCTGCATTGTCACCACCCTCAGCAAGTCGCCTATGTCTCATTATGACAGCTATGGCAGCCCCTAACATTTCTGCTCTGAGTGAAGCTTTTCAGTTTTCACTTCTATTAGCTTACTCCTGTCTTGCAGTGTCTCTTAAGAGAAACATCCTGCACTACTGTTTGCAGAGTTTTAAGTGCTGGGCTGGGCTACTATTCTGCCTGTGTGATTGCCTGCTTCTAATTGTTTTCACCTGCTAGCTTCAGCAGTTATCCCTGCTAGCTTCCTATTCATTCTGTTGTTTCCTTTTTCCTCTCTATTTCCTCAGGGGGGAGCAACGTGCATACCATCAGAAACACGCTCACAGTGGCTTACACGTGCGCGCACACGTGCTTACATGGTTCAGAATCTACTTATTCGGTTAAAACGCGCGCACACCCACGCAAACACTGTTACACGTCTGCCAACAGCCTCCAACATACTCAGCCTGCCCTACACATGCGCACACCCTTGCAAACAGTGTTAAACATCTCCCAACACGCTCCCACATGCTCAGTCTGCCTTACACGTGCACACACTGCCCTACTCGCGCTTCATGGCGCGCACACGTGCGCATGCACACTCAGCAAGAAACTTTGGTGTAAGTAACAGTGTACACCTTCCATTTCTTGACTTTCCATGACTTATCTAGTGGCACACCTGTTTCCATGATCTGTGTCTGTCATCTGTCATGTTACACTGGCCTCCAATGAACTGCATTTCTTTCTACCATTCCCCCCTGTGATGTCACCTATCTCCTACTCTATTCCTCCCCCTTATGTATCTCTTACACTACTCAGACTGTGCTCATTTGCTATGTGACTGTGAGATTCAGTACCCTAACCCTCATTTACATGAGATTGCCTACTAGTGCTTAGTTACATGTCTTAGACTCAGCTTCCCCCCTTAGCAACCACTACACGGTGGCCATGTTGTTTTTGGTCTGCTGGTCCCTGCATTGTCATTCCATGTATTGCATGAAACCCACATTTGTGGGTTTATAACCTTCATTTTCATGTTTTATACAGCGCAGCCCGTTTGCTGACATGGCTCCGTTGTGGAATTTGCAGAAACGTACTCAGTTGTCAACTGAGTACATTTCTGCAGCTAAAACATCTCTTACACGGACTGGTTTCTGCTTCGTGGATCGCTAATATACCTCATTTGCATACCTTTCGGCTGCAAGTGAGGTATTTAGCATGTCCACGCCCAGTCCGTGTAAGAGACGTTTTAGCTGGTCTCTTACACGGAGTTTAGGGCTGTTCCTGGATCACGAGGCTTGCATGGAGTGTTGCACGTCTCTTACACTCCGTGCAAGCCTTTGTGAGTCCTGCCCAATAACTTTTGAAGATAAATCGCAATTAATAAAAATGGTCTTATTGCCAAAAATACTATATGTAGCATTAGCAATACAGTTAATTCCTGAAAGATGCATTCTTAAAGAAATAAACTCATGCTTAATAAAATTTTTATGGTATCCCAAAAAGAATAGAGTAGTTCTAACTCATCACATTAGACCCTAGAAATAAGGAGGATTGAACTTCCCAGAAATAGAAACATATATAAAAGCATCTGTGCTTAAAACAGCAATAGACTGGATAAACCCAAATTATTTTGCCAACTGGAAAGATTTAACAATGGCTATATTAACAAATTAATTTAATCTGTTAAAAAAAATTTAATAGTATACAAATCAAACAAACCCTGGTACATAATATACATAAGCATACAATATAATATAACAAAACCTTCTAAAACAACACTGATTAATCATTACATCAATTCCTTTAGGAAACTTATCAATGCAAACATAGATCTAAAACTTTGGTTTGACCTTTTAACCCCATTTACTATCACTAAGAACTTTCCTCACAAAATATATATTGGGAAACAATAACCTCCTGGGAACAAAATGGATTCTTATGCTGGTTTTAATGTATTAACCTTACAAAGCATTCTAATGTACACTCAAGATTTATGCAGATTAATTAACAATTCTGCATTTAAAGATATTCCAAATATATGAATAATTCCTCATTTAAAGATATTCCAAATCTAATAAGTTTTCTGTATGAATTTATATATAATAGTTGTGAAAAGAAAAATTCCATTTCAAATCTATATAAAGAGTTAATAACACATAAAACAATTCCCAAACTATCATACTGGCAGTTCTTAACAAAAGGTCAGTCATTGCAGTTAGCAGAAGAAATTAAAACTAACATCTTACTATCAGTTAATTACACCTCTAACACACAGTACTGGAAAATATTTAACTGGAAATATTTACATAGAGAATTTTTTTTTTCAATAATATTTTTTATTGTTTTCCTTTTTTTTTTTTATTCATTACAGAACATTTGTTCAAAAGGTATACTATTGATGATCTAACAGAAATTCTAACAATATTCTTACAACATATTTACATTATTTACATGAATGCTTCCATACTCTCTCTTAAGAGTAAAAAAAATATATATATACATATATATATATATATATATATATATATATATATATATATATATATATATATATATATATATATATATGTTATTTTCTCCAGGGTTAATATTTTGTAAAAGTGTAGTTTCAAATATTGTTATGTTTTGTATTGTGTATATTGAAGAGGTAGTCCAGGTTCAATGTTTTATGCCAGTATAATATTAAATATTTGTTCCCCTGTTTTCAAGTTGTAGGGCTTTTTGTTTTGTTTATTTAATATGTATTTGTGGGCTAAGATGTGCTTTATCGCTAAGGTCATAAAGTTTTCCCATGAAGTTTTAGATGGGGTCAGCCAGTTAGTAGCTATGTAAAGTTTCATTAGCATAAAAATATTTATTAGGATGATAATTTGGGTTTTAGATAGGTTATTTGGGGGGATATGTAATACCATAAATTCCCAAGTAAGCATTGTTGTTTGATATCCCATCTTTTGGAGTTGTATTTTCAGTGAGTTCCAAAGTTTATATATACATTTACAGCTCCAGAACATATGCAAAAGGTCAGCAGTTTCATCTTTGCAATGTGGGCACTTTGGAGATTTCGTAGGGTTAAATTTATGCAAGCTAAGGCGTGTGTAGTAAGCATCAGTGTAAATCATGAGTTGGGTGAATGATAGCTTTTGAAGGGAAATGGATTTTATCGTTAAATTAATTGCCTGTGCTATTTTGTTTTCTTCCACTAGTGGCAATTTTTCTTTCCAGTATTTGGCTAAGAGTAGCTGATTTTGATATTTGATGTCTTTTATCAATTTGTATGAGCATGTTATAAATTTGGTGTTTTGTAAAAGGGCTTGCCATGGTGATATACAATTTGTTAATTCCTCTTTAATGATGTTTAGATTTTTAAAGTAATTTGTAGATATTTCTTTAATCTGTCTCAAGATCAATAGATAAGATTTGGGAAGACCCAGTTGCTGTCTTAATTCATGAGCCGAACAATTTATGTATGGATATATATCTTGTAATGATAAGTTTATTATAAGTGGGAATCTTTTCAGGTCTATTAGTTGGTTATCAATTTTCAAGTTAGGATTTTTGTGGAAGGGTTGTAGAATCATCATGTATTGAAAGAGATTTACTGATCTAAAGAGATTTTGCGTTAATTTTATATAATTTTTGATGGGTTTCATTATATTATATGTTTTAGTGTTGTCTCTGTTTAAAAAGGGCAATGATTTGGGATTAATATTCAGATTTTTAATATATTTAAAACATATCTTTAACCAGTGTGGGGACCAATTATTGCTTTGCGTATCGTAGGTTGCAATTCTTAGAATTCTATTTGCATTTATGATTAAGTAGTAAATCTCAAAATTAGGTAGATCTAGTCCACCTTTGCTTTTCGGGGTCATCAGTTTATCATAGGATATTCTACTTTTTTTTGGTTCCCAAATAAATTTGGCGAATTCCGTGTGTATTTGTTTAAAAAATTTATTGGGTATTAGCAACTGTGCAGACCTGAAAATGTATAATAGCCTAGGCAAGACATTCATTTTAATAATCAAAACTTTTGCTAGTGGTGGTAATTTCAAATTTTTCCATCTTTTTAGATTGGCTAAAATGTGTTCCCAATTTTGTTTAATATTATTGAAATAAAAGTCTTTATTATCTGTAGAGTATGTAATTCCTAAGTATTTGACCTTTTCTTCAGCTTTTAATTGGCCTATCAATGGTAAAAGTGAGAAAGGTTTTGGAGTTCTTAAAGGGAATATGTTGGTTTTATTGAGGTTTATTTTATAGTTTGATATTAATGCAAAGTCTTCAATGGCAGATATTATTTTTTCGGTGTCTGAGATAGGTGTTGTACAGTATATGTTGAGGTCATCTGCGAAAGCTGATAAGGTGATTTTGGTACCGTAAATTACTGGGGCATTATGATATATCTTTTGTTTTATATATAGGAATAGGGGTTCTAGGTACATGTTAAATAATAGGGGTGATAGAGGGCATCCTTGTCGGGTACCATTTCTGATTTGAATTCTTTTGGAGTATGTTTTATTTATATATTATGTTGTATACAGGTTATTGTATAATGTTTGTAAAGTTAGAATGAATTTTTGGGGTATATTAAAGTAGGGTAAGATCTGAAATAAAAATTTTATATTAACTCTATCAAAGGCCTTTTGTGCATCTATAATGAGTGCGTACATGTTTAGTTTCTTTTGGTTAGCAAATGAAATTAGTGTATGTAGTGTTAAAGTATTATCACTGGTTTGTCTGGATGCCAAAAAGCCAGACTGTTCATTGGATATAATTATGTTCGATATTTTCTTCAGTCTACTGGCCAGAATAGATGTCAGAATTTTAGTATCTATATTTAGAAGGGATATAGGTCTGTAGTTGTCCGGGTTCTGAGGATCTGATTTTCTTTGGGTATAAAAATTGTTTTGGATGCATTAAAATGTATATCATTAATTGTATTATTTATTATATAATTTAATACGTGTGATAGAATTTGAGCAATAATAAGGTAGAATGTTTTATAAAATTCCGCTATAAGGCCATCTGGACCAGGAGCTTTATGTGGTTTTAGTTTTTTAATTGTGGTTGTTATTTCTTCAATAGATATTGGTTTTATTAGGTCTTTTTGTAGTTCTTCATCAATTTTCGGAAAGTTAAGTTTTTGTAGGAAGTCACAATTATTTTCATATGTGGATAAGTTTTTTTGTTCTCCATAGACTTGTAAGTATATCATTTCAAATGTGTTAATAATATCCTCTGTTCTTGTAAAGGATTTATTCTTATAGCAAATTTCGTGGATTTGGGAGGGGGTTTTAGACTGGTTAATAATTCTTGCTAGTGCTCGTGACGGAGTTTGTATATGGTTCGCATATTTTGCAAGTATTTTAGTTTCTTGAAATGATAATCTATTATTTTGGATTAAGAAAAGTTCTTTCTGACATTTCAATAGTTCTAATTCAGTTTGTGTGTTATGATTTTTCATTAAATCTTGGTCTAATGATTTGATTTTACTCTCTAGTAGCTGTTCTTCTCTGTGTTGGATTTTTTTTATAATATGAAGCTTTTTGGACGAAGATACCTCTTATCTGGGCCTTAGTTGCCGCCCTTTCAATATCTGGTGGGTATTGCTGTTTTACTATCTTGATTAATGAGGTTTTGAGTATGTCCTGTATTTACTGAACTATTTCCTTTTTATTTAAGAGGTTGGGGTTTAAGGACCAGTTATATCCCCTATATGGTGTGTTGGTTCTAGATTCCTTGAAAATTTTTAATGTAATTTTAGAATGGTCTGATAGGTAGTGGGCATGGATATCTACTGTGGGATCAAGATTGGTTAGTGTTTCCAAGATTAGAAAGAAGTCTATTCTTGACCACATTTTATGACAGTTGGAGTAAAACGTATAGTCATTTGGGGTATGAGTTTTGTTACCATATTTAAAGGGATCATATAACCTAAAGTCATATTTAAGTTCGCTTAATGTTAACACTGCTTGGTTATTACATGATCTTTGTGTGCTTGATTTATCCTGTTTAGGGTTTTGATAAGCATTCCAGTCCCCCCCATGATTATGTAATGATTATTATATTTATTTAAGATAGGATATAATGAAGCGAAGAAGGAATGTTGATTATAACAAGGTGCATATATATTGAGAAGTATAATGGTCTTATCATAATGGGTAGTTGATAAGATCACATAGCACCATCTACCTTCTTTATCTGTTTTGGATTCTATAATTTTGTCTTGATATTGGTCCTTAATGATAATCGCAACTCCAGCACTATTGGTCTTGCCTTCAGAGGCTATTATTTCTCTTATCCATTTTTTCTTTTTTATTTCTGACCATTGGTCATTGGTTAAGTGAGTTTCTTGGAGTAGTATAAAACATGCCTTAGCCTGCAGAAATAGATGAAGAAAGAGTTTCCTTTTTTTCATGCTCTGAAGCCCTTTAATATTCCATGAATCTATTTCCCACATTCATATAGCTTTATTTTGTATAGGTAGCGTTGAAATATGAGTAGATATTTTGAGTTATGTCGATTTCTTATCAGGGGTATGTTATGAAAGCATTCTATAATTCCTGTCCCTTCCCAGTGCCTACCCACTAATACACTGGACCAGGAACTTAACAGGACCTGACAATAACTTGTATTTGTATTTTTCTGTATCTATGTTAAATATATGTCTTGTATATTAGCATATGAGAGGTAAAAGAAACATGGTGGTCCTGAATAACCTAAAATTATTTGTACAAAGTCTATCCCACTCATTCATTAGCAAACACTGCTTTGAGACCTACACCTCTTCTTGTTAGATTTATTTATATGATTTCAAAGTTTTGAGCAATCATAAGCACCAGTACTGATTACTACTAAAGACAGTAGACATCTATTTACACAGCTTAACATAAATGCTATTTAAGAGAATGATACCTATATCTTTTTTCTTCTCAGTTTAGTTTAATAACTATGTACATAAAATATGTTACTTCATTATCTAGCCTTAGTTTGTGGGTGGTCCCTCCACCTCCTCTAGGTCTAATTCTTCCTCTGTGATTGTAACTTAAGTCCCTTGTAGGTATTGGTCGAGTTATTAGCTTCAAGTGAACCTCAACTTTTAGAACTACCCTTTTTACCATTTTTGCCCTGTGGTTTTAAGTTCTTAGGTAGGTAGCGTTATATTAAAGGGGATTTGGGGCAATTTCTCTCTATCCAAGTATATGTCATACCACATATATTAGATTTGGGAAAAGCTTCCTGACTCCTGGAGAAAACAATGTAAATATTAACAGTTCCGGCTTATGTAAGTAACTAGACATAAACATCAATGTTTAGGTATTCAGATGGTTATCAAATCTAGAAGCTATACGACTACTAGTTAGTAGTCCATTATTTGATACAATAAGCTATATTAACATCTTTTAACATTCTTGAAGGAAGGCAAAGAACCAACTCACCCTAGCAATTATCATTCCATTTACTTGTTACTGTTAGAGACAAAAATTATCTGAGTTAACAAAGGTGTAACCTATGCATGCTTCTTTACCAACTCAGGCTAATGCAACATTAAAGTTGTGAAGATATGTGATATATATTTAGGTTTATGAATCCTCTGAGTTGAAGCTTTACAATAATGCTAATTGTAAACTTGTCAATTGGATTTGTAATAGTAAGGAAGGTAAATGCTCACTGGTTGTCTAGTATTTTGATGTATACATATTAGATAGAATTAAAAATATTTATCTCTTATGTTTATGTATTTCAGGTCTGTATAGTTGTTTAGCTGTAGTTTGTTGTATTAATATATAGTGTTTTGATATCTGGTTGCATGCTAAATGTTTCATTTTCACCAATTTTCTGTATAGATTGTATGTGTGTATAAATATTTGTAGATGTTTAAACTTATTAATTAAAGCTTAACTACAGTTTATGGGGCAATGAGGTTCACATTTCATCTTATATTACATGTGTTTGGTGTTTTTGTCGGGTTTTGTTTTGTTTTTGGTAAGCAGGGCTATTCTGTCTTCATTCTCTATGATTTTAGCTTCAGATTTGTCCATTCTCTCCATAATTTGATTGAAGGAAGTTACAAAGGATTGTACTTGAGTAGATAATTCTTTTATAGCTTCTTGGATAGGTAATATGGCTGCTTTAATATCTTCCAGGTTTGCCATTTGGTCTGTTTTATTTTTATTTCCAGGTTTTCCAGATTCTTGTTGTTTTGTTATTTTCTGCCTTTTGGAGTTTAAATCTTTCTCAGGTGACATAAGTTCTGAAAGTTTGTTTTTTGTTGTTGTAGTCTCCATCGCTTTATCATCTTTTGACATTTTGTATAGTCTCAGGTAAAAGTAAAACAAAGCTTCTGGTATATATTCAGATGGATATGAGGGAAGTTTTCTGAGCACACGGCTTCTTTCTTTGAGACTTACTACCGATCCAGGTAATCTGTTGTAATCTTGATAGATTTGCTAGTATTTTAGGTTCAGGTATATTTTCTGTGTTTCTGGATAATAAGTAGAGTTGTTGGATCAGCAGATTGTTATTAAATAAGTACTGGTATATCTTCTAGGTTGAGTTTTTCTCTGGGTATTTGAGGAGCTGCAGGTTAACAGTGCTTACTGAACGGTGGCCATCTTTGTCATAGAGAATTTTTAACACCAGATAGAATTAAAAAGATCCATACTACTACAAATGTTTTTTGCTGGAGGTGTGACAAGTCAGATAAAGCAGACTGGATTCATATTTTTTATGAATGTAATAAAATTAAATCATATTGGAATGGAATCAATCATGTTTTACAAGCTTTATTTAATGAATCCTTTACCTTAACTAAAGCATTGATTATACTAAATGTAAATGAAGGTCCCTACCTGAATAAGACAAATATGTATTTGTTATAGGCAATACTTGCTATATCTAGGAAATGCGTAACCAGAAGGAGGAATTCAAATACACCCCCGACCTTGGAAGAATTCTACACTCTACTGAAGACAACTGCATCGATGGAAATAAAAATCAAAGAACTACGAATCTATCCCAGGCCTTTGGTAAATAATCCTTGGAAGAAAATTATATCTTTGTTGGACACTCTGCAATAATCAATATTGTATCTCTGATAACTGATCTGTTAATTCTATATTTAATAACATACAGTGTATATAATTGAAAGTCAGGCTATTGTAAATATTGTATATAGTTGTTTAAAATGATATTTAAAATATTATGTAAATACTATTTTAATTGAAAATATTTTTTTTTTAGGCTGAATGCTTTATCCCATGCATGGGTCCTCTCAAATTATCTATGGTATGATCCCAGTTATTCTTATTAGGGGTAATATATAATTATTATCTGTGGAATGACCTATTTCAAACCAAATGGGTAGGTTAATTCAAGCACAAAAAAGGAAACTAGTTGGGCTTAATATATATATATATATATATATATATATATATATATATATATATATATATATATATATATATAGGAGCTTTTCAAGTAGGCAAAAGTTTGTAATTTTGAATATCTGTAATGCTGGCAGAAGTGATCTAAAGCTCACGTGATCAATTCTACTGGCATTACTGTGTGTGAGGTCATGGAATAGCAGTGAGTGGTGATCTGATCTTATCCTGCTATTGTACAGTCTCAGACTTGGTATATATAGGATCATCAAAGGAGGTTACTAGGCTCACAGCCCTACAGCCTTTTTATGCCTAGCTATTCATAGCCCAATTTTCCTAATTATCAATGCCCATGGACTAGAATAGCTTTGGTGTATGCCTGTGACTTAGGGCACCCACAAACTGCCCCCATTCTTAAGAGTCACACACAACAAGCCAGGGGGTGAATTTCTGATTTCCCATCCATTGATCCAAACTGCATTTGAAGGCTTTGGTAAGAGCTCTCTTTCACATGAATGGGAAGTCTGTTCGAGACAAGGGATAATGTCTGAGGCACATATCTGTCTCTCCAATCTGTTTTGATTATATTACAGACGAGGTTTAGATCCTAAGATCAGGTAATTCTTGTGCTGTTTGCTTTATGAATGTGTAGCGGACCTATGAAGGTTACATTGGTGAAAGCCTTGTAGGTTAGGCATATTTTGCCCCTCAGTAGAATATAGTAGACTGAGTACAGAGACATGGCTTTGAGGCAGTCCGCATAGGATATATAATTTACACCCTGTATTCTTTTAGTGAGGAACCTCTGTGGTTGCAAATGCCTAGTCAGATGCATACCAAAGGGTGTATAGTACTCAATTAGTGGTCTAATGAGGGCTGCTTGTAGTGGGACTATGACATCCTAAGATCTGGATACCATGCATTACTTATAAGTTATGCCCTGTAGAAGGATTTTTCTCACTACCATGGACACATGGTGATCAAATACAAGTTATTGTCAACTCCAATTCCCAAGTTCCTTACCACTGGGTCTACTTTAGAGGAGTGTTATCAATGTTGTAATTTGCTAGGATGGTTGTCTTCCCAAAAGGTATTATTATGCATTTGTTTTGCAATGAGTTTTAGGTCATGGTTCTAGCACCAAGTGTGTGCCTGTGTCAGACCTTCCTGGAGGATATCTAAATCTCTGGGGATTCAATGACTGCACCCAGCTTGCAGTCAGTAAATTTGGTCAACCAAAGGCTCTCTACATATGCCTTGACTTCAGAGAAGCATATTCTAAACATGAGAGGTCCCAATACTGAGCCCTGTTGAACATCACTAGTAAAAGGCCTTTTGTTGGAGCTGGATTCCCCACCCTAATTTCATGCATGCTATCTGTGAACCGTTTGACTATCCATTGGGTGACAGGGATTTATGCCTAAATTTGTGGGTGAGATTTTCTGTCAAATGCCTTTGCAAGGTCAAGGTAGGACGTATGTACCATTTTGCCATCATCCATGGCTCTAATGACCTTCTCAAAGAAGTCCATCGAGTTTAGTATGCATGACCTGACCTTGATGAAACCTAATTGGAATTGGTCCAATGTTTGTTGATTTCCTTTGGTTATCAGGTCCATCATAATTTTTTCCATGACCTTCCATATAAGACTATGGGTCTGTAGCTCCCTGGGTCTGTTGATAGTCTGCCATTGTGTAGAAGGATGATTGTTGAACTCCTCCATTCTCTAGGGTGAAGCCAATCTGGAGGCTGTGGTTGAATACAGATTCTAGTGGGCATGACATCTCATGTTTCAAGTTATTGAGGAGGCATCCTAGTATATTATCAGGACCTACTGATGCATTGTTTTTAGTTCTGTAGAGTGCAGTGAAGACTTGTTTATTAGTGATAGTTGGGGGAGAAATGGTAGAAAGTAATTCCTGGGGGAAACTGGGGGTGATAGGGGGTGAAATTGAAGCTAAATTTATCGGCCAGCAATTTTGCTGTATCCCTCTGTTTGCTATAAGAAGTTCTATTTACTATTAGTTCCGCACGCTGTTGGTGTACCCTTTAAGGTTGTGTACATAACTGAAAAGTGCTTATGGTTATCCTTAGCCTGGAATGCTATTTTCACTTCAAAGTTGGTTTTGATGGTCTTGATTAGTCTCCTGAGTTGCTTGTTGACACCGATGAGAGAGTTTTTTTGTCTTTTGGGCATAGCACTTCCTATTTTTGAGCAGGATTTTGTTTCTTTTTACAACCTATTTATACTAGAGGTCCAGCATGGGGCTTGTTTTCAGATTTGTCTTAAGTTTTATATTGGTTTAGTATTGCTGTTTCTATGCAGTTATTTGCATTCTTGTACAAGATTTCTGTAAATACAAAGGCCACAGTGTTCTCTGAGTTTGGGGGGCTTGGAATTTAGCTATGTCATTGCATGATAGGAGATAATTAGCCTTGGAGAAGTTCTTAAAGGTTCTGCAGTATACTGGAAGTTCAGCCTTTATATTTATTTCAAGGATGACCACTTTTTTATCTGATCTGACCCATAAGGACATTACACAATGGAATGCAATGTTCCCTCATATTTGTGACTATCAGATCCATGATATTTGCACACCCAGGAGGTGGGCAAACTAGCTAATCCAGGGTGCTTGCATTGATAAAATCCATGAAACATTGAGCCTGCATATTAGTGGTTGTGTATGTATCTCACTTTATGGTGCAATAGTTGAAGTCACCCACAAATATGGTGTTATGGTGAAATGTGAATAACTCCAGTAAAATCAAGAATGTGTTACAATCATCCTGGTTCCTAGGTGGAGACCTTCAGCTAGCAAGGATATGGTATAGGACTTTACCGAAGATCAGGTGGATGTGGAGTAGCTCAAACATGCCATATTGTTTGACCAGTATTGAAATGTACTTACTTTTTATGTAGATTGATACACCTCCACCTCTTGTACCTTCCTGTGCTGTCAGTGGTCTAAATGTGTGGGATGCATTATAGCCATGTACTGCTGAAGTGCCTTCAGTGGTTTTAAATCATGTCTCAGTATCTGCCCAAATGTCAACACTTTCCATGGTGAGGAGAGCTTCCAGGGAGCCGAGCTTCTTGTTGAGACTGAGCAGTAACACCTTCATTTTATCTTGAGTAGAATTTACTATGTTGGAAGGTTTATTTGGGTAAACAAATAATAAAGAAATTTTTATGTATGGAATATCTAAGATTTCCTAGAGTTCAGGCACTTAATAAAAACCATACTGTGAATATCAACCTAACAGAAAGTGATAGGGCAGGATTCACGAAGCCTCCATGTAAGAGTTATAACTCATACACGGAGGCTGCAGTTAAACGGAGTGATGTCAGCATGCTTTGCATATTCATGAGAGCATGCTGAATCACACCTAAGGCTAACACGGTCCATGTAAGACAGTAGGGGGCGTGTCCATAGGCCGAGCCCTGTAAGCGGACACGCCCCCAGAAGAGGAAAAGTGCCCAAAGTAAACACCCACGACAGAGTCCACGGAAATGTGAATAAACACAACACAACACATGCCCCCACAGACTATGAACAGAAAACATATAAATAAACATGTTATATATTTTTTTTAAATTGTAAAAAAGTTTAACCATGAGTGCGCTCGTTTGTGCGGGCGTGCCCATAGCGCAGCTACAGTTAGCAGTCAGTGGGAAAGCATATAAGAACTAAATATGCAAAGTAAGCCAGGAAGCAATAGCGTAGCGGTAGAGATGTTGGCTGAAGAGCAGGCATTCATGGTTCGAGCCCCACAACACCAATTTTTATTTTTAGCAAAATAAGCACGAAACAAGTCCCTGACAAATATGTACACATAAAACCACATTTTATGTAAAATGTAATGAAATAGCCCATTTATATTGAAGAAATGTGAGGTAACAAAAGAATAAAAAATGCCAGATGTGCCCATAGCTGAGCTACAGTTTAACAGGGTGAGTGCATCTGCCCGTACGTGAGCAGTGGTTTAACTGGTGCAAAATGAGTGCCTGTAGCTGAGCAGTGGTTTAACATGCTGAATTTAAGTGCCCCTAGCTCAGCTGAGCGTAATATGCATGCCGATAGCCAAATGAGGCTTAAACCAGCGTACCCTGTTTGCGCGGAGCTGCGCACCGCGCAAACAAGCTAACCGACGGGCAACATTGAGCAAGCCGTATCAAAACTGCCTTTACACAGACACACCCCTCAGCATGTCTAGACAGTCATGAAAAATAAAAAGCAGTGGCCAGGTTCGAACCCAGGATACTATACACCATAGTCAAGGTACCAAACCACTAAGCCATGACAGCAGTACCTAGAAATGCAATAATAGCTAATATATAGGAATGAATACAAACTGGAGCATGACAATGCAGGTTTACTGAAGTTGATACAATTCCAAAATGGCCAATCACAGATATGTGGAAAAACAGACTATATAAGCCCCATAGGCGGGAATACACAGCATAAACGATTGTAGAACTGAACTGCAGGCAGAATGACAGGAGTAGGAGAGGGTAGTTGCTTTCGAGCACAGAGGTGGGGCATTGAGGAGTCCAGGTACATGGTCTGGCTCCTAGTCCACAATCATGAGGCCCAACTCATGCAGGGCCAGGTCCTCTGGGGAGCATACAGAGCTGAGGCGTGGGACCGGTTGGCTCATGATCTCACCAGTGCCACAGGGATTCCAAGGACTGGTGAGCAGGTCCATCACCACCATGCGGACCTGAAGAGATGCAAGCAGGACCAACTGAACCTTTGGATCCAGGAGGCCCGCAAATGCCCAACGCCCCACTACTGAGTAAGTTACATTTAATTATGTATGTAAGAAATTAAACTAGCTGATATTATGGAGATGTGTATTCCAATATTACTTCATTTATATTACAGCTGCAGGTGTCCGTTCTGCGAACCGCAGAGCCTATGGCGATAGGCTGGTGCGGTTGCGCCACCAGGCAGGTCAGTAATCCACTACCAGTAACTGTAAAGAAATATAAAAGTATGACAGTCAGCAAAAGAGTGCAGTGTAGTCACTAAGGAATAAAATGTGCAAGTAACAGTGTGAAAGTGTCTGCAAGTATTGCTTGATTACAAAAGTGTGTTTCAGCCTGTAAGTTAAACCGAAAATGAAAATGTCTGACATAAATTCTGAAATAAAATGCCCCACCTGTAAGAAAATAGTACACAACCTGCAGCAGGCTGAAAAGTATAGCTGCAGAAGATGATGAAATCACATGTGTGAAATATATCCCTGTTGAAATACTGAAACATGACAGAAGTGAGACTGCTGGAAAGGATTGTAATAACTACAGGTAAAACATGTCAATAAAGCCTAGAAGTAAGTACCATCCTGAATAGTAAAATGAAAGCAAGTGAGAGAGTGTGAGAAAGTGTCATGAATCCAGCAATACAGTAGTAATAACCCCTGAATAAAGTATACTGCAGTCAAGACAGAATGAAATGCATGTGAGAATCAAAACCAAACAGCTAAATCTGTTCAAAGTGTTGCTGCATCTGGAATGTGTATCCCAAAATCTGGATATGTTGCTCTCAGTCTGCAATATGCAGATAGGATGATTGTCTGATATACCAAACATCCACACTTGTCTACAGCTATATAAAGCAAATGTAGCAGGATGATGTAGCTGAACAAAGCTAGATATGAATGTGTATGAAGAACAATAAAATGTATATTGATGTTGCAGTAACAGTCCTATCACCAAGTTGAAATAGTTATCATATAGGAAACTGTAGTTAGAACAGTAGTGTGTATATATCTGTAGCTATTAGAAATGTACAGCATATGTATTGGTATTTGAAGGTGTTAATATTATTTTCTTCACCCCACCCTATAACCACATATAACCCATTCCACGTGAAAATGGTATGTGCAATCACAATTAACACCCCTGGACGTTTGTCCTGTTGGGTCATATATATTTGCATGTCCGTTGATGCATCTGCCCTGTTCATACATCCAAACCTGATGGCCTGTTGCCATCAATTAACCCTGCATGTTGTTGGACTGTGTATTGCTGTTCAAATTATGCATGTGTTATGCACGCTGTTCAATGGTGTGAATATCTGGGTGTTTGGTTAATGGGAATACTAATGCATGCTGTTACAACTAATTGTGAATGGTATTATATGTCACTAACCCAAACTGTCATGACATAATGCAAAACATAGGACGACAGGGAAGGCGGGTTCCAGCGGACCCACCTCTCCCACCTCAGCTGGCGAGTGCACCTGGCACTAGTGCCGAAGTCTGGACCCTCCTCCGGTGGCCCTGTGCCACCTGCGGGTGGAAGCGCTGCAGGATGGGGCTCGCCCCTCTGCAAGTGTGGCCGGAGGAGAACCACCACTCACCCTCCGTAGCGTCCGGACTGTGGTGCGGAGATTCGGGACTCTGTTCTCGAGCCCCTACGCCAGCTTGAGGCACGGGTGGCACAACTAACGGTCATGCCTGTTGACCCGCCTACACAGCCCCCAGCACAGCCCCGTCCTGGGCAGTGAAGGAACAGTGGCAACTGCCTATGAGTGGGGATATCAGTTCCACTGTTGCCATCTGTGGGCTCATGGGCTCTGGATATCCAAACCTCCGTCCCCGCCAATTGTGTAACACCCACACATGTCATACACCGCCCTGTATGCATCTTGTTTGTCTTGTCTGTTTACCTACCCAACCTACCTCCCCAGCTGTACCGACTTCCTTCACCTGACATACCACTCTCACCTGAAAAAAAAAAAAGGGCACTCTGTACCCACAAAAAATTACGCCCCATACATAGCTGCCCATTCTGCACACATGTCTGCTGGACATGGAATCTATCAATTACAATTGGCTGTACAACAAGTATTATTGTTGTCCTGACACCTCTCTCAGGGGTGGAAGGTTTCAAATGTCACACCAAATTACATACATATGCACAGCTGTTGCTGATGAAGAAATGGGCAGCTATGGGCCTTACCTACATCCCTCCTGCAAATCCCAAGCTTGTTTCCCTACTGTCTTACCCTCTTTGTGACCCCTTTTTCACCACTTTCCTGTCTCCCCATTTTCATTTCTTTCAAAGAAAATAGCTCGGGTGTGCGCCAGAGTAAGCACTGTTAAGCGGTTGTAAGCGGGTGTGCGCAGGTGTGCGCGGAGCTAACCGCCAGTGCGCATGCGTGAGCTCCACGCAAACCAGCGCTAACCTGGTTACAACTGCTTAAAAGTGCCTTAGTCACTTTGATTGACAGGTCCTGTACTCAGTTCAAAAGCAAAATAAAATCCCACTGTCAGTCCCAAACCAGGACCTTGGAAACACTAGTCTGTATGACCTACCACTAAGCCATGACTCTTATACAAGAACATTGTGCTAAAATAAATATAACATGTAATAGTAGGGATGAATGTAAAGGGAATATAGGATGTGTAGTACCCAAAGCATGTCATGTAGAATTACTGTCAAAACTACTGGATTCCCATAATAGTAGTGTGTGAACACAAACAGCCATGCTAGTTGGTAGCTTGTAGGTAATAATGTCAGTTAAAGTACATATATAAATGTATGTATATGTACATATATATATATATATATATATATATCTATATATAGTTGTAGGAGTCATTGTGCATACACACTTACTACAGGGAACATGAGAGAGGAATGGAGAAATGTGAATCTACAACACAGCCTGAATCATGAGAGAGATACTAACCTTTACACTCACAGAACACTGTCCACAGCATACCAGCATGGTCCCCGCCTGTACAATCTGAAAGGGCAACGCCTATCCCACATACCCTTTTATAGCACTGACCTGAAATCACAGTGAGAACTGCAATCAGTACACAACTGGCTGTATGCAATTAGCAAATGCTGGCTTACAATTGGTGCAGAGGCCATCACATGGACCTATGCAGATACCTACAAAAGCATCCAGTACTAACACTCCACACATGCAATACATTCATTGCACTGTCTGGAAGCAGACAGAGGGAGAGAGAAAAGTGAGAGAGAGAGAGAGAACAAAAAAAAATTATACACTGTGACTCTGTGACTCTAAGCTGTCAGCAGTGACAGTAGCAGCAGCAAGCAGAAGCAGTGGTAACGCAACCAGCTGCGACAAACACAGGTAATGCAAAGTAGCAGGTTAATAGTGTGCATACTGTGAACCCTCCAAATGTGTCATAGGTCTGTATCTATAGGTATGTCCATGTGATATGTTGTGTGTACGTAGTTCCACCAAAAGGGGATGACCATACATTACATGTCAATCAGTCTTAGGCCATGATCCTGGCAGCAGTTGTCTGTGCGGTGCCCCCAGCAATGGCTGTAGTGACTGCTTTGAAAGGTCAGCCAGGTTCAAAAGGCAGGATCAGCCCATCACAAAGGCACACTGGCTGGGAACAAGTGTCTGCAGGTACCCGATATCACTGCATATGCATCCCATACTGCATAATTCCATAGCTTAGCAGACCAGGCCGGTTATGCATATGATGTGGTAGTTCCCAGGGTCAGTCGAGGTGCCTCCTTAGTGGTGTGGGACCACTGTCGCTGTATGCCACTGTCCAGGTACATATCCTGTAGTACGCCAAGATAAATTATCAGTGTTATATGCGGTTGTATGTCCTCTCGGAGTGCAGGTAGCACACATCCAGGGATACCATGAGGTCACAGTGATGCTGTGTGTTCTGCTCTGCTGAGGGCGGCCCTCACCTGGACATGTGAGATGATAGGGAGGTTACATACAGCTGTGATAAATATTTCAACTGGTGTGGGAGAAGGAGGGGGATACGTGCACCGAACCTGTCTGCAAGACTGTTGCCAATATCCGTGTGTTTGGTGAATGTTAAGTAGGTGTGTATTAACACAGAGCATATCTGAGGCATGTGGTCCATATGTGTAACATAACTGAAGAAGGCCTTGTGGTCATCCATAGTGTTTGTGGCCATTCCCCTCCCAGAGTAGGCCGTGGCCATTGTTATGATGGACCGTAGCGTAGTACCAGTGCTGACCACAGATGCCTTCCCTTAATGTGAATGTGCTCTGTCCTGCAGTAGCCTCCTGCTATTGTTATACAATCTGCCTCTGTCTGGGGTCCACCGGACAGGATGCCTAACCTTTGTGCATAGGGTCTGGGTTAGAAATGTGTGTGCAAGTTCCATGCAATCTGTGGCATGTCCGTGGTAAGCATTTGCAAAGGGGTCAGCAGTGTGGGTTGTGGCTTCCACTGGCCCAGTGTGCTGCATGGATACCATCTCAGTCCCAGCAAGTGAATAACTGTCTAATCACATACATATCAAAGTAGTCTACTGTGCTGGTGGTGGTGGTGGGATATGTATATCCAGGCCGAGTAACTTCTGTCCACATCACAGTAGTGGATGGCGCCCCACATACAGTACCTTGGGATGAACCCCCAGAGTGAGGTTGTGCATTGGACCTGTCAGTGTGTGCTGACCGATGGGGCATGCTACTATGTTGTGTGGAATGTGGCAGGTATTGTTGCACAGGTGTTGGCTGAGCACTGATATCTGGCCATGTACCTGTGTATCCACCACGACACACACACATGCAACATATGGGAGTAGTAGTATATCACTACACATGAGTATCATGTATAGTATGTGTGCCATATATTGCTGACATAGTCTGCTGATATCCTGTTTGTGTTCTCTTCCAGGAGATGGCGTCAGCGTAATCCCGCCTACTCTGTAGCGGAAGACGAGGAGATCCACCAGAGCCTGGTGCGGAGTATGACATCCTGTTTTCCGCACCAGTCAGAATCAGCAGGAGAGGGCTGCACTGTGGCAAGACCTTGTCCGTAGGGTAAATGATATTGGCACGCATAACAGGACATATGAGCAGGTACGACATCACTGCAGTGATTTAATCCAAGTGTCCGCCAGCTGCATCAGATATCCACAGGCAACAGGTTGCCACAGGAGGTGGGTGGCCACATCCCCCTCACCAGACTGGAGGGGCTACTCCTAAGTGTTGTGGCTCCAGCCCCGAACAGCAACAGCAGTACACCTGCATTATGATGGATGCTGGTTCCACACAGCAGCACGACATGGAGCGTGCAGGTAATATGCCATATGTACACTTGACTGTTCTGTACACTGTATCATATGCAATATCAATGGCACAGTTGTGCCCACTGACATTAATCTCATCATTTCTGCAGGTCCCTCCAGGGTTACAGCAAGGCAGGCCATCCATGCTGGTGAGTGTGTTTAACATAACCTATAATAGTCCTGATAATGCTAGTAACAGTAGTGTAACTCAGTAGTGCTCTGTGTGTATACTGCGGTGTGTGCATGTGTGCAGGTGTGCCTGTGCCCATGTGTGCATGTGTGCAGGTGTGCCTGTGTCCACGTGTGCATGTGTGCATGTGTGCCTGTGTCCACGTGTGCATGTGTGCATGTGTGCATGTGCCCACGTGTGCATGTGTGCATGTGTCCATGTGTGCATGTGTCCACGTGTGCATGTGTGCATGTGTCCACGTGTGCATGTGTCCACGTGTGCATGTGTGCATGTGTGCATGTGTGCATGTGTGCATGTGTGCATGTGTGCATGTGTGCCTGTGTGCATGTGTCCACGTGTGCATGTCTGCATGTGTGCCTGTGTCCATGTGTGCATGTGTGCCTGTGTCCATGTGTGCATGTGTGCATGTGTCCATGTGTGCATGTGTGCATGTGTGCAGAAGTGCATCACTGGTAACAATGTCTGGAGACTGTAAACTGTGTTTCCTGTCTTCCTCCCACAGGTTCTGGTGCTGCTCTGGTGACCTGCAGCAGGGAACCTGAATCTTGTGCCACGGGTACTGGTAATGATGATATTTGTGTAATGGTACAGGAAGGTGTGTCAGGGTCTGCCATTGGTCAGCCAATTGACAGTACACAGCTGTCAACCCCATCATTGCGCACAGTCATCCTGCCAGTACATCCTTTGTCACCATTGTCCCTAGGTGATGGACAGGATACAGTGGGCATAGACCAGGGTAATGTGGTACCTGTGGCACATGCGCTCCATGGGCAGGGTCCTCCGACGGTACCACACAGACAGTTGCCCATGGGTTCTCGTGGGAGCATCCATGGGCGTATTGCCTCTGGCCGACGTGCCCAAAGATGTCTGTCAACCTCAGCTATGTTTCGGACTGTCATGCAGGCACAGTCGCATATGGAAAGGTACACCAGACAGGGTCTGAGGGAGCTGAGAGCATGTCGCACAGCCATGACAGACAGTATGCGTGACATTGCGGATGCTATTCGTAATTTCACCGATGTCATAGACAGACATTGTGGGGACATATTACAGCAGTTCCACAACCAAATGTCCATGAGCCAGGGCAATGGTGGGCATTTGTGGCATCGACGTGGCCGTATGCCAGCAACAGCAGCAGCTGGCAGTCGGCGCAGATGACAACAGGCTCACAAATGCCCCCATAGTGCCAGCAGCAGCCCCAGCAATGCTGGGTCTGTGCTGTCATCAGAACGCCCCAGGAGACCACGTGCACGTGGCTCTGGACAGTCCCAACAGGGACCTGTGTCCAGTCAACACACTCCCGCTTCTGATGACAGTACCCAGTCTGGCTTAGTACTGGATACGGTCCGTAGCACCCCTGCCAGGCACAGGTACCGTGTCCATGCCCACAGACACTGATCTGTATGACCTGCCAGGTGCAGTCTGTGGCTGTCCACAAACCCCTGTATATGGCAGCCATGAGGTGGAACTGTGTGCATGCATACACACATGCGAAATGTTAACACCTAGGGTGACCACATACATGCACACACTGCACCAACACTGCCCCACCCTGTACTGCTGCCCCTCACCAACACACATACACACACATGTCAATTGGTGGTATCAGTGGCTGACTCAGGCATACCTAATCCACACCCTGTGCATATGATGACACTGTGCCACCTCCTGCAATCTCCAACATCATTGCGGAACAGGTAAACACGTTGCTGATGCACAGGGTGACTACATAGAAGTGTATTAGTAGTATCATGTTGGTAACAGTACAGTGTGCTGCTATGACTGTGTGTATATCCCAGCATGCCTGCTGCAGTAACTGTATGAATGTCCTGAATTGTTATCTGCACCCATAGTACATACCAAAGTGTAACAGCTGCACATAATTGCATGCCGGTGGTAAGGTTGTCAACAGATAGCCGCATACATGGGTAGCACAGGGGAGAAGCTAACGCAAGTAGTGATATGCAATGGTGGACATGTACAGTAATGGTGTCAAGTTGCCCACAACGACTATGCAATGTGGATATTCGCATGTAGATATGTGTGCAGTACCAATGTAATCCAAATCACAAATAACTATGACATAATATCAGTTCTACCATGGGCATCTGCGCTGTGTATTCCTGGGTACATGTTGATAGTGCCTACATATTTGCATTGTTACTTACTGTTATTGTTACCCCTTCTTTGTTGTACAATGCACTACTTCCAGCCCTGTTTACTGTAGCTTTGTTTGCATGCATGTTCGCTGGGGTTCCTGGAACACTGCTTACACCTGCAATGCAGAGTTACAGTGCTTCTGTAGACTCCTAGTGACATCTGCATAGCGTGCATACGTATGTCAACTTTACACATGACAGAACGTCACTGTCTGTCCTGTACGCATGTACGCTGCCTGTGACACATTGCACATGTCTTACCTGGCATTTACCCACGTGTGCAGTCATATATGCCAGTGCTATGAAACAGTAGCGGTACACCCACACATACACACCTTCAGTATGTTGTTCCCCATTGGCCCTATGTGTTGGTACTCACCATGGCAATCACACTACTAGGGTAGCATGTGCAAAGGTAACCTGTGAATCACCTCTATGGTCCAGTTGTGGTTTATGTGAGTCATGTGGCAATGTCACAGCTGCCACATGTATGCAGTCAGCCATCACCCTTGGCCAGGAACGTACAACACATGTGTGGGATGCCACCACACAGCCAATCTGGGGACTGGGCTCTCTGAACCCAGTAATGCCATACCCTGTCAGGTGGCATGTCATATATACTACATCCTGGACAAACTTCAACCCCAATCCCTGCTGCTACTATTGATAAAACCCCTGAAGATGTTTCTGATAGTTTTGACCAATTCTTTACTGAGACATTTCAAGCCCTAGCTAGCCATCTACCTCCTAGCTCCCCTGGTCCTGAAAGTAGCACCCCTAGAAACCTACTTGCATTCAGCTGCCAACCAGTCACCACTTCACTTCTCCGTACCTTGATTGAAACAGTGAAACCCACTACACTTTCTGCTGATCACCTCCTGCCGAAAGTACCTATCAAAATCAGATGATGCTATTGCTTACCCCATCTCAAAACTAATCAAACGAACCATGGTAGAATCTAAATTTCCCACCATCTGGAAAATATCCTATGTAATCCCACTTCACAAAGGAGGCAGCTCTACTGAATTCTCCAATTATAGGCCAATAGCTATACTCTCTCCACTTGCAAAGATTATGGAAACTTTATTCATAGACAATTCATGCACCACCTAATCCAAAATCGCCTTATGGCAGACACTCAGCATGGCTTCCGTCCTCATCACAGCACTACTTCAGGCCTCCTAGCCTTTACTAACACCATAAACCATACTTGCAACACTAATTATATATCCTCAGCCCTCTTTTGGATCTTTCCAAGGCATACGATATGGTTGATCACCAACTTGTAATCCACACCCTGCAAACATTCTGTCTAGATACTGGAGCCTTCCAATGGTTTCAATCCTACCTGCATGGTCGACAGCAGGCCATTCTGGCAGAACAAACTCTCTAACCTTCTACCTAACACCCTCAGAGTACCACAAGGCTCTATACTAGGGCCCTTGCTGTTCTCCATCTTCATTAACGACCTTTATACTGTCATCCCAAAAGTCAGCTGTATCCAATATGCTGAAGACTCTACTCTGATCTGCTCAGCCACATCTCCAGTAGAGTTATGGTCAGCTACCCAGACCACCTTTAATACAATAGAAAACTGGCTTTCTGAACATCGCCTGATCCTAAATCCCAAATAAACTAAACTGCTGTTATTTCACCAACACGTAGGTCTACCGCTTTCACCTTTACCATAACATCAACTGATGGCACAATAATCTCCCCGACCCATCTACTAAACTATTAGGTGTCATCATAGACAATAATCTCAAATGTGACCTACATGTTAACCAAATTATCAAAGCCATCAATAAAAACTAGGGTCACTTTACAGAATAAAAGCCTTCCTAACCCTCCAGCTAAAGGTGCCATAGCTCGCTCACACCTTCTTTCAACCCTTCTGTATGCATCCCCTCTACTCTCGAATATGAACAAGACTGTCCTTAACAAACACTCAATTTGCTACAACCACATTGCCAGGTTTGCCACTGGGCTGCCTTTTAGGACACATCATTGCATCAATCTAAATCAGCTTGGTTGGCTTGAAATACCCAGCCTAATACAGTATAACCAACTGATTATGGCCTATAAAATCCTCTATAATCCGGACAATACTCCTGCACTTCAAATATTATCACCCCCATAACAATCCTAGACCGCTTCGAACCTCTAACAAACTACTAATTCAGACTAGCAAATTTAATAACACAGCCGGTGATTCTCTTTGCAAACTCTGTAAGTAGATCCTGGAACTCACTTCCAGCTGATATTACCTTACTTTCCACCTTAGGTCAATTTAACACTAGACTCAAACAACATTTGTCACTTAACTGGCTATGTCAATGTATCAAGCCTGGCTAACTCGAATGTGTAAAATCTGTTAACCAGTTTACTGTGTAATTTAATTTAATCCTGACTTGTGCTCAGGACTAACATTAACCTGTGGAACATGTTTAACTTGCTTACTTATGTAATCTCTGTAAATAATCTGTTTGTAATATGTAATGCTGGTATTATGTAATGCTGTATCTGCTTACCCTTGTAGCTTTTCTCCCGGCCTCCCTGAAATGGACATGCATCCAGTCGGACTATCCCGTCAACAAATGTAGGATAAATAAATAAATAAATAAAATATATTACAGTGACTACAATACAAGTCAGACATTGACACGCACTGACAGCATGCTGAACACACTGGGGCATACGTGGGGACTCAGAATAGCATCCTGCCTGAGCATCACACACCTCCGCAGCTGGCACACAGGCATATGTTCCGTCGAACAGAGCACATGCCACACATGGCACACACATCCCCTGTGCCACACACTCACAGCCTGTAGGGCTACACAACACACCTGCTACAGACGTGTCAGGTACCTGTCTTGGGTGCTGCACTGGGGTCCCGCCAACAGGCTGTATCTGGTGAAGGTCACAGTGATATGCCTCAGGGGCACTATGGTCCACCACAGAACACATGCATACAGGTCAGTCAGAGGCATGGACACATATGACTCACTCATTGACCATGCCAGTATGGCTGACCTGAGACATACCTCCCTGGACTACATGATAGGGAACATAGAATGGATCTCTCAGCATGTGGCACAGGCCAGTATGAGCCTGATCTTGGTTGCCAACATACCCTCACCAGGTATGCTACCACTATATGTGGGAAGGGTGTTGTATGTCTACATTATGCTCAGTCTCCACTGTCATTCATAGGGTATCCGCTGGCTGTCAACGTGTGCTTACATGCTAGGAAGCCACAATGATGTGCAAGGGTCATCTTGCACGTGACACCCATGGCCCGATGTATAATGGCAAAGCTCCTTGGTACACACATACTGCCTTATGCTGCAGGACATGGTTTACATAGCCACCTCCGTGGGTATCACACAGGTTAGACACTAACAGTGCTGATACACAACAACAGCAGTGTACACTGGAAGATGCATGCACCAGACACTGTCCTCAGCACGGTGAACTGCAATGTCTGTGCAGTACCAGATTCCTGATTCATGGCTCACAGGTGTTACCCATCACTGACAGGTTATGCCCCATACCATGCCTGTCGCCCCTACACATGTAACACACATGGACAGGGGTGGTATCCCAAGGTACCACAGATACACACACCTCCAGGTTGTTGGCACAGCACAAAGCATCAGGGCCTAATCATGTGCAGCTAACAGTGTGTCGGACTGCCATCTGGTTCATAGCCTGGCACACACAACCCTCCCATACACAGGAAGACCACCTATCCTCCATAACAACACTGGCAATATGACAGTCTCAAGAACTGTGTTTATATGGCTGGACTGCATCCAGCCAAACATTGTGCGTGAGCATTACTGTAGCTACAACACACTAGTTGAAGGGTTCACAGCATGTGGTCACTGAATTGCAGTGGAATGACATGTTACCACTACCACAACAGGTGGGAACATGCAGCACCTGTACATCGACTACATGTACACTATATGGCCCAGACCAGATGTGTATCCCCTGCTGTAGGTATTTTACCATATACACCCACACTGTATAGACACATACCACGTACGGACCCTGCACAGTAAGACACAGTCATATTGGTATACATTGCAAATACCATTTATCCACTCGAGGCATGTGTCAGACATGGTAACTACTGCAGGTCACAGGTATTTATGTGTATGTGTCACACACATACATCATAGTGCAATGCCATTGCTGGTTTAGGCAATGGCATGCATTGTTATGTACAAAGACCCACACAAGGTCATACTGTGTGACACAACCACATGTGGCAGTTGTGGGTTACCAAAACATACCTATCTGTACTCTGACAATGGTAATAGACACAGTAGCAGAGCACTATTGGCATTACTAGCCAACTAGCCCTGTTTGGCTGTGCTGATAGTGTGGTGACATCCCTGTGTTTACTGGGGAATATGCAGCATCTGGTGTATTGTAGTATTTGCCAAAAGGATCTGTTCTCTCACACTTGCATTTACACACACCCTACTACCCCACACACACACACTTGCCATTTGCAGGATTCATTCCCTACTTAACTAAGTCACGACACGTGAGAGAGACGATTAGCAAAGCGCCCTATTCGGATTACTAGATAGGCCCTCTTCTCTGGCTGTACTTATAGGGTGCTGACAACATCAGTATTTTGAAAGGGTAATGTGCATCAGGTAGTGTGATCTCCTGATTGCCAAAACTAACATGTTTTTCATACAGAAATGCACACACACAAACTCCCCACATCCAAACACACACACATGCCATTTACAGGTTTCAAACTCCTACCTAACTACATTACGACACTCAGGAGAGACGCATTAGCAGAGTGCGCTATTCGCATTACTGGGAGGCTTTCCTTCTCCTGCTGTACTTATAGGGTGCTGACATCATCTGTGTTTAGAAAGGGGAATGTGCATCCTGTAGTGTGTTCTCCCAGTTGCCAAAAGGGACATTTCCCTCACAAAATTGCACACACTAACCCCCCTCATCCAAACACACACACTTGCCATTTGCAGGATTCAAACCACTACCTAACTATGTTATGACACTCGAGACGGATGCATTAGCAGAGCGTGCTATTCACATTACTGGGAGGCTTCTCTTCTCCTGCTGTACTTATAGGGTGCTGACATCATCTGTGTTTAGAAAGGGAATGTGCATCCTGTAGTGTGTTCTCCCAGTTGCCAAAAGGGACATTTCCCTCACACAAAATTTGCACACACTAAGCCCCCTCCTCCAAACACACACACTTGCCATTTGCAGGATTCAAACCACTACCTAACTATGTTATGACTCTCAAAATGGATGCATTAGCAGGGCGCGCTATTCGCATTAGAGAGAAGCTTTTCTTCTCCTGCTGTACTTATAGGGTATTGGGTGCTGACATCATCTGTGGTTAGAAAGGGGAATGTGCATCCTGTAGTGTGTTCTCCCAGTTGCCAAAAGGGACATTTCCCTCACACAAAATTTCACATACATTAACCCACCTCATCCAAACACACACACTTGCCATTTACAGGATTCAAACCAGTACCTAACTACGTTACAACACTCGAGACGGACGCATTAGCGAAGCACGCTATTCGCATTACTGGAAGATGTTTCTTCTCCTGCTGTACTTATAGGGTGCTGACATCATCAGTGTTTAGAAAGGGGAATGTGCATCCTGTAGTGTATTCTCCTAGTTGGCAAAAGGGATACTTCTTTCAAACAGTCTTGAACACACACTAACCCTCCACACACACTGAGCATGTACAGGATTCAAACCCCTACCTAACTATGTTATGACACTCGAAACAGACGCATTAGCGGAGCGCGCTATTTGCATTATTGGGAGGTTTCTTTTCTCCTGCTGTACTTATAGGGTGCTGACATCATCAGTGTTTAGAAAGGGGAATGTGCATCCTGTAGTGTGTTTTCCCAGTTGCCAAAAGGGACATTTCCCTCTCACAGCCTTTCACACACACAAACCCCACACACACTGAGCATTTGCAGGATTCAAACCCCTACCTAACTATATTATGACACTTGAGGGAGATGCATTAGCAGAGCGCACTATCCGGCATCTGCTCTGCACCTATAGTATTTATAGGGTGCTGACATCTTTATTTCTACAGAGGTATGTACATGTAGTACTACCTGTCAGGTGGGGGATAGCATATATATGCATTTGCAGCCACCTACGTCAGGGTCAGATATGCACATCGCACTGGCAGGTTATGTTCTATACCATGCTTTGGGACCACAGGACCTGTAACACACAACACAACCAGTCCAGAACACCACACCCACATCCAGGACACACACTTAGCTTCCTGGGAACAGTGCCAGGATATGCAGGTGTTCACATACACCATTCCAGTTGTTAACATCAGGTACAGGCATATTGTGTGTGAGAACTACTCAGGCCTCTACCACTTTACCCTACAGCCACTACAATTTGTGGGTCCATGTGCTATGGCAGAACCACACACCACAGCCACATGGGGAATACATATTGCACCTGTCCATCTGCAACATGGGTACTCACTGTTCCACACCAGAGGTAGACCACCATTGTTGATATCTGACCATACCCACCTTTCCCTGGACATCCATATCCCATCTCCACCCCCAGGCAAGGTTGTCACTGCACACAAACTGTATTTAGCACAAGCAGACTCTACACTTGTGTAGACTGGGGTGGACGACTTCAGAGGACCCATGCTGGAGGACTATACTGGCCACTCAGCATAATCCTTGACAATTGCATTCTATGAGCATGTGTACGGTTTGCATTGGTCATGCTATCCCACATATACCCATGACTGCTCCACAACAAGACAACTGTCAGCTGTACACCAGCCATATATGCGCCATGCAACAGACAGTGACCTAATACATTGCAGAGTTGTAGCCCACAGAGGTAGGACATCTGTGAACAGTTCCGGCACGGCACTTCATTCACACATACTCATTACAACACAGTGTTGACAGTGGAATCATCCAGAGAATGCAGATAGGGCTCCCCTCAGTCTGTTATTGACGGACACCTACTGTCAGAGATCCTCAGCAACCCTCTCACAGCACACACCGACAACATGGCTGTGGCTTAGCACATTCAATCCCTGGGACCTCCACGGTGCCCCTGCTTGACAGAGGCACAGCTCACTAGCCTCACATGTTGCCTTCTGTGACCTACTTTACAGTGGCACAGTAGCCTACTGTCCTGGGGATGCAGATGCCAAGCACACTCTGGCTGAGCTGTCATTCCCTAGGGCAACAAGCCTAGTATTGACCTCTACACCCATATGTTCAATTGTCGGATGCACAATATTTGTTGTGCTGTTCTACTGTTTGCAGGTCTTTATTGCCATAGCATTCCCTGTTCCTATGACCAACTTGTGTATCTGTGGAAGATGTTTGCATATGACGGTGATCCACTATATCACTTATGTCTCTGTAGTCATTTACTGTGTGCACTGGGCTGATTGCTGTGTTGTGGTTGGTTCCTGGACTGACACGCATAAATACCAGATATGTGTGGCCAACTGCTAAACGGAGATATGGCCTAAGTGTGTGAGCATGCCCAGTTCAGCCTTTCCATGGCATGTTGTCTGACATATGCCTCATTTATCAAAGTGTGCGAGCATGCCCAGTGTGAGCTTTCCATATGTTGCACTCTGAAGTCCACCACATATTTGGGTGTGTGTGAACTTCAACAATATCTCACGCTTATGGTTGTGTGTTGGGTGTCATGTTGTGTACTAACTGGCCAACTGCTTCGTGTCTGCCACAACAGGGATTATACTGTGCCTGCAGGGATTGCATGGGATACTTTGCAGACAGTTCTCAACATACTTTCATAATGACCTAACACTGTAGTACCGTGATAGTGTACTGGTTCAGTACTTTCACTGTGGTGGACAGTATCCTGGGCTTTAGTCCTATGACTGCTTGACATCTTCATAGTGAGCACAACAGACTGTGTAGGGGCCAGTTGTGCACATATGACCATGTTGCAATATGTTCAGATATGGACTACCTACACCAGGCTCGTCCAACATTGCTAGTGTATTCCACAACATGGGTGGACATTGGCAAACACTAGCGATGTTCCCTAGGCCATTTCTGATGCTAGTCACAGGGTGTGTTTGTCCTTCGACACACATTGTAACTGGAGTTTGCCATGACATATGTCATGGTTAGTATACTGTGCCTCCGCCTACCTCTGACATAACAGTGATACCCAGGGTTAGCCTACCATCTCCCATACACTCATCAGGATTCCTCTTGAGGGGTGTCGATATGTGACTCTCTGGCTGACCTGTACCAGGAGTTTACTGAAGAGTGGGGTGCCTTCTGTGTTATGGATCATTCTGTACAGCTTGTCCTATGTATGTCAGTGCTGGGGTTCAGGTCTCTCATGTGCATAGCTCACTGCCATTCAGATTGTACAAGGTGCAACATGTTCATTCATTCCAGGTTGGACATGGCTTCATACATCAGGCACAGCTTTCCTGTAGCTGGGAAGGATGGCGGTGTGTGGGCCTGCAGTTTGTTTACTCAGGCAACACATGGCATCTGTTCATGCTCTTTGCTACCCCTGGTGGGGTACTGTTGTGGACTTTACAGTTGATGGAGGTGTCTGCTGCGGTATATCCCACAGGGGCTATTGTAGTCAGTTGTGACGCTGATGGAGGATGACTGCAGAGCCACAGTGAGTTCCCCTTATCTACATCTGCCAACCTTCATGTTTGGGTGGGTATATGGTACATGTTTCTGAACACTACAGCCACATGTTTGTCCAGTGCAGGATATCTATCACCTTTTGTACCCAGGTCTCACATTACATGTTAGGTACCTCATGGGTTAACACCTGTGTGGTAATTTGTGGGCACTTACTGTATATCCACGGTGGTTGTCTATACACAGTTCTGCAATTAGCTTGCTGACATGGCTATGGCTACAGTTGTCTGTTTGTAGGTGGCCCTTTGTGGGTTGCTTGTGTCAGCTGGGGTCGGATATGGTGGGCTGTTTGTACTCCTCTGCATACATGTTCAGTCACAGTCCTTCCATGTTGGCCTATACCTATGGGACATATATACAGAACGGGGTGGGGGCAAGACCAGGCCTTGTGGGATGCCACTCATATCCGCTTTGTAGTCTGACATGGATGCGCATGTCTGACCATGTCAGTTCTGTCCTTGGTCTGGTTTGCAACCCTCTACTGACATAGGGGTATATATTTAAGCTGGTGAACATATCCATACTGAACTCGACGGTATTGTCTAGAAGCATGTGCACGGTCCAGCTACGCTGTGTGGACCACATTGCCCTCATCAATGACCTTAATGACTGCTTCAAATGGGTCAGACATGTTTAGGGGCAGGTTCTGCAGTTACGACAGCCACACTGTGTAGGGTCCAGTATCAGTAGGTCCACAATAGCCTTCTGTCTGCGGTACATACTGATCCTTTCCATAGCTGTGCAGAACAAGCTTGTCAGGATCCTGGGGTGGTAGTTTGAGTATCCATTCAGGCAACACCTTTGTTGTGATGGACCACTGTTGTTGTACACTGCTCTTTGGGTACATATCCTGTGGTAAGGCTGACATTGGGCAGTAGTGTGATTTGGCATTCCATTATTCTTGGAGTCCATGTTGGCCTCAGCACAGGACACCATCACATACCTTTGTTGCTGTGTGTTCTGCTTTGCAGATGATGGCTGTTACCTCAGCATCTGCAATGTCAGGGGACCATCAGTCTGCTGGGATAGGTATTTTGCACTCGGGGTGTTTGCACTGCACCTGACAGGTTGTATGTTAGCAATATGTGTGTGTGTTTGGTATGTTGTTTGTAATATCTGTGTGATTCGGAGCATATCTGTGGATGCCCAACATGGTTCCTACCATCAGTTGGGTAACCCTTGTGATTATCCTTAGTGTCCTGTACGTTTTGTATCTTCATAGGTTCATGGGTTCATACTAGGCTATACACCCTAGGCCATTAGTAAGCCTAGCCAGAGTGTGTGTGTCTTTCGCCACCCCTTGCTATGTTCAATTATGGCCATTTATGAAGTTCTTCACTGTGCCTCTGTCTGGTCGTGACACAGTGAGGACCCCCAGTATACATGTACGGTCATCCATCCACTTGGCAATATTCCTGTTGAGGGGTGTCAGTGAGGGGCTCTGCCTACCATGGATTGGGATCCTGTTTCTGGGTGTGGGGAGCCTCTGGGTTATGTATCTGTCCCTCCAGCACATCTTATTTCATTATGTGTTGAGGCTGACATCTGTGACTCTCACAGCTCCAATGGCTTTGATTTCCTGTGGTGGAGCATGTCCATTACTCCTGTGTTGGACATGGCCTTGTACAACAGACATACAATGCCTCTGTGTAGGCAGTGTGTGACTGCAGTCAGCTGGGGTGTCTACAGCCAGGCAGCATATGACATATATTTCACACCCTTTATCCTGTTGGTGGGGTAACTATGAGGTCTTCCGAACCGCTGCAGGTGTCACGTACGGTACATCCCATATGAGTCATTGTACTAGATTATGGGTCTGATAAGGGAACAGTACAGCAGCACAGTGACCTCTGTTGATGTTGATGTGAATCCTTTCATGATACGGTGTCCAATATCGACAATCTTCATAGCCACATTGGCATTGTGGGTGTCACATGACAGATTAATGTCGACCTGTGTCCCTAGGTCCCTGATTACTCCTTGCATACATAATGGTTTGACACCTATGTGGTAATTTGTGTGTACCTTGTCTGGTATTTGGTGGGACATTCATACTGTCCAGTGTCTTCGGATGTCTGGGTGGAGTTCTTGTGTGTGAGAGTGTGGTCTGTCGCATGCTACAGACTGTACAGCAGTTTTGACTACAGTTATGTGCACATGGGTGGTCTCCGCTGCTTTGTGCATTGTCAGTTACCTGGCAATATGGGTGTCTGTGCTGCATATGGATACTCCCTCCTTTGATGTTTTGGTGCAGGTGTTGGGGCCATAACACATGATATGTGGTATAACCTAGTAGTGCTGGTGTGCTATCACTAGGCTTGCAGCAGGCTTCTGTCACTGCACAGACATCGATGTTCTCCATAATGGGAAGTGCCTCAGGGGCATATTGCAGTTTACACATCTGGCATTGGTCAGCATTACCCTTATGTTTCCTACCACTTATGTTTTCTGGGGTGGTGGGTAGTCTTCTTGGCCTTGCCTACATACGGCTCTATGGAGGCGGCAAAGGCCTTATCCAGTATCCAGACGCACACGGGTAACAGCTGCAAGCCATCCCTGGAACAGCAGCATGGCTTGTCATGCTTGACATCTCAAGCAGACAGACATTAGACCCTCTTGGACTGACAGCTGTAACTGTGCCAGCTGTTAAACATGAGCATTCTGTGTTTGTACTGTGGCATCATTCTTGGTGAGGGTTGGATGCTGCACACAGCCAGTGTCATACCGCCTGGGGTACATACTCAGAGGGACCATCCATGTCTCTTTTCATGTTGACCAGGGAGGTACATCTCAGGTAATTCACACCAGCATGGACATTGAGTGCATCATATTTCTGCTTGCTTTGGGGTGACCTGCACTTGTGTTATGTGGCATTTTGTGGCAGCCTACAGGCAGCTTACTCTACCCTTTCCCTTGTTCAGTCTGGTGAGTGGGACAGCAGTGTGTCTGCCTATACAGACACCTATTACGACTGTATCAGGCATGTTGTTTCTCCTTCTGGCCTGTGACTGTTTGGCACACCAGCTTTGCGCACTATTCATTGCATGTGCTATGTTTGAAGGTTGTGGTTGCTTGTGATCTGCTTTGGAGGCTTCTGTTGGTGTGGTGTGTTTGTAATTAAGGCCTCTGGGAATATTTGTCTGTGTTTATGTGTTTGGTTTACAGTTGTGGTAGGTCTATGTGGGACTGGGTTTGTGGTGTATGTGGTTACCTTCTCCTCCTGACTAGTTTTGACAGTACTGAGTTGGTGGAGCTCAACCTCTGGTTTGGATACATGGATGCATCTATCACATATATTTGTATTTATTGGGGGTGTTGTGGTTGTCTGTGTACTTGGGACTGGTGTCACATTGCCTCTGGATTCACAGATTCTACTTGTTGTGGCTGGACTTAGTGGATTGTATGTGTGGACATATGTTATTGCCATACTACTGGTCAGTGATTACTTCCCTTTTATGTTTGCTCTATCATGTGGTAGCTTCCTCATTCTCTTGCATGGTTTGGTAATGGCTGGAGTCCAGCATGCCAGATGCCTGCGTGTATGGCATTGTGTGTTGTTGTTATTTGTGATTGCATACCCAAGCATTCCTGGCTGTGTTCATGGAATGCCTGTATAACATGTTCTGTGGTGTGTCCCATATTCTGCACTTGCACAGGGCCTTTTGTGGATTCAACATCGGTTTTGAGGGCTGCAACCTATGCTTTACACATGTTTTTCACTGTGGTATTCTGGCCAGGGACTGGGGTCAGGATGTGTATATCCAGTGTGATTACTCTATGGTCTGGTCTTACCAGTGAGGGGTACACTTCTCATCTTGCCATCCAGTACACATGTTGCTGATTATCACATCCAGTATGCTTACCCTCTTGTGGGAGTGGTACATTGTTCCTGGGCATTTTGGTTTATGGAATCTGGGTAATTTTCTCCTACTGTGTTGGTGCTAGTATAATGCTCCCGTGTATGTCTGGGTATTTTCAGTCAAGCAATATAATGTGGCTTTGGGGGCTTGATATATTCATGTATTCCGACATAGGCCAGGTGCAGTTCCTGGTATTAGGACAGTAGTCTGCAGCAGGCTATATACTGGGAGGCGGTTTTAGCCATTGGTATTTGACCATGGCTAATCCATGCTGCTTCTTGTTGTGGTACCAACATGGGGTGTGGTTATCCTTGCCATTTCTTGCTAGTCACCCTCCTTTGTAGCTTGTTCCATGTTTTGCGGCTGTACAGCACAGTATGAGGTGTGACCTGGTAGTGTTAGGGTGCTGATGTGAGCCTTGACCCAGTTCTCTATTACAGGACTGGTATCTACATTCTCCATACTGTGTGCGTTTACACTGCACACATCTTGCTGTTTATACATCTGTCATTGGGTAGCATTACATCTAGGTTCCTATCCCTTGTAGAACCTATGAAGGTGGGTTTGTGTTTTGAGACTTACCTATTCAGGGCATGCTGTGGGTACTGACAGCCTTTGCCAGTATCCATGGGGCATGGCATGATAGGTGCACGCCACCCCTAGCAGGTGGTGCATCATGTCATGCTCCGCATGTCTTCCCAGCCTGAAACACATTGGCTCCCCTTTGACTAACTGCATTACTTCAGCCAGTTATTGCACTTGATCATCCCATCGCCATTTTGTGGCTTCATGCTTGGTGAGGGTGGATGTTAGTCAGGGTGCTCATGTGTGCATATAGTACATGGTGTTACATTACTTAACACATGGCATTCATGCCTCAGGTGGTGCTGCAGGGCTGCCTCTGTCGGATGCATATTACACTTCCCTGTACATGTTTGTGAGCAGGTCATGTCATTTTAGGCATCCATGTTATTATTTGAGTGAGTCAGAGGGGGTATCATTCCCAGGGTTCCTACTGAGCCAGTGTATGTGCTATGCCTTGCCTCTTTGCCAAGGCCAGGGCATACTGGGCACGCCTCCTTCTGCCTACTGGGGCAGGCTCAGGTTGTTCCTCCTCTGAGTCACGCCTGCCTGTGATGGCCTTGGCAATGGTGGGGGCTGTTTGGCCCGGCCCTATGCTGGTCCTGCTGCAGCTGTTTTCACAAGATCATATTATGTAGCATAGCACATACCATGACAATTTGGGTACATGTAGTTGGTGTGTACTGCAAGGCTCCACCAGATGTGTCCAGACACCGGAACCGTGACTTGAGCAGCCCAAACACATGCTCTATTACATTACGTGTTTGTGCATGTGCCTCATTATGGCGTTCCTGTTCAGGTGTGTGTGCTTCTGATGGGTGTCATCAGCCACGGCTCCAGTGCATAACCTGCATCCCCCACTAGGTGTCCGTGTGGGATGTCCCCATTGGCAAATGTCTGGTACAGCTGCGTCAAATGCCAGATGTGGGAATCGTGGTAACTCCCAGGGCAGCCAGCACACACATTCATTATTATGCCCTGGGCATCACACACGACCTGGCAGTTGATGGAGGGGAAGCCCTTGCGGTTAATGTAGGCCCTACCCCACTCACCGGCTGGTGCTTTGATGCATATGTGCGTGCAGTCTATTGCACCCACTACCTCAGGGTATTCCGCTATTTGCTGGAAGAGACGATATTGCTGGCCAATACCTCACGGGCATTGGGGAAATATACATGATCACCGACATGTGCTGACATGGCATCCAGGAACTGGTGCAGTACCCTGGAGGCTGATGCCTGTGATATCCCCATCATATCGCCAGTTGGTCTCTGGAAGGTACCTGTTGCTAGTATTCTTAGGCCAACACATACCTTGGTTTCCACTGGGATGGGTTCCCCTCTGTTGGTTCTGTGTGTGAGGCGTGGCCTGCACAGCTCAACAATTTGCTGCAGGAGCTCTCTGTCCACTCTATAGCGCTCTACTATCTCCAGCTCATGTAACCCGTGGTAGGTGACCCTGGGCCTGTACACTCTTCTCCGTCTCCTCACTGTGGGTTGTCTGGCACCATCTGCATTGTCACCACCCTCAGCAAGTCGCCTATGTCTCATTATGACAGCTATGGCAGCCTCTAACATTTCTGCTCTGAGTTCAGCTTTTTCAGTTTTCACTTCTATTAGCTTACTCCTGTCTTGCAGTGTCTGTTAAGGGAAACATCCTGCACTACTGTTTGCAGAGTTTTAAGTGCTGGGCTGGGCTACTATTCTGCCTGTGTAATTGCCTGCTTCTAATTGTTTTCACCTGCTAGCTTCAGCAGTTATCCCTGCTAGCTTCCTATTAATTCTGTTGCTTCCTTTTTCCTCTCTGTTTCCTCAGGGGGGAGCAACGTGCATACTATCAGAAACACGCTCCACAGTGGCTTACACACACGCACACGTGCTTACACGGTTCAGAATCTACTTATTCGGGTTAAAACGCGCACACCCGCGCAAACACTGTTACACATCTGCCAACAGCCTCCAACATACTCAGCCTGCCCTACACATGCGCACACCAGCGCAAACAGTGTTAAACATCTCCCAACACGCTCCCACATGCTCAGTCTGCCTTACACGCGCACACACTGCCCTACTCGCGCTTCATGGCGCACACACGTGCGCATGCACGCCCAGCAAGAAACTTTGGTGTAAGTAACAGTGTACACCTTCCATTTCTTGACTTTCCATGACTTATCTAGTGGCACACCTCTTTCCATGATCTGTGTCTGTCATCTGTCATGTTACACTGGCCTCCAATGAACTGCATTTCTTTCTACCATTCCCCCCTGTGATGTCACCTATCTCCTACTCTATTCCTCCCCCTTATGTATCTCTTACACTACTCAGACTGTGCTCATTTGCTATGTGACTGTGAGATTCAGTATCCTAACCCTCATTTACATGAGATTGCCTACTAATGCTTAGTTACATGTCTTAGACTCAGCTTCCCCCCTTAGCAACCACTACACGGTGGCCATGTTGTTTTTGGTCTGCTGGTCCCTGCATTGTCATTCCATGTATTGCATGAAACCCACATTTGTGTGTTTATAACCTTCTTTTTATGTTTTATACAGCGCAGCCTGTTTGCTGGGCTGCTGGTTTAAACATCGGCGATCGCCGAAAAAATTATATTTTTAATATTTTGGCATCGGGTTATATTGCCAATGGCCACATATTGGGCCATTGGCATGCTGCCTGAGTCATATGCATCCTTTTTGGAGCTGACATGGCTCCGTTGTGGAATTTGCAGAAACGTACTCAGTTGTCAACTGAGTACATTTCTGCAGCTAAAACGTCTCTTACACGGACTGGTTTCTGCTTCGTGGATCGCTAATATACCTCATTTGCATACCTTTTGGCTGCAAGTGAGGTATTTAGCATGTCCACGCCCAGTCCGTGTAAGAGACGTTTTAGCTGGTCTCTTACATGGAGTTTAGGGCTGTTCCTGGATCGCGAGGCTTGCATGGAGTGTTGCACGTCTCTTACACTCCGTGCAAGCCTTCGTGAATCCTGCCCAT